>NC_079261.1:300000-600000 GCF_947241705.1 Saccharomyces mikatae IFO 1815 | reverse complement strand
GCATGTCTTTTCTTGAAAATAAAGCAATGTACTCGTGATAATCTATTATCTTCAATTTTACAGTTACAATCCTCGGATCTCCCGATGAAAAATGGGTTTACACCTTGTTGAATTTCTAGGCTCTCCTGTATAATACTGTCAGGTAAAGGTTGTAAAGTCAAAAACCTGCCGTTTCCCTTTTTTTTCGAGCTCCTGGTATTGGTAGCTTTATTGGAATGCATGATTTTTTGTTCTCGAACGTCTGCTTCGATATTTTTAGGCTGTGTATATCGAATAGGAGGATGGACGGGTATCTTAAATCCTTGGACTCTGTCATCTTGGTCTTCTTGATCCTGTTCCTGAAGTTGTTGCTTTTCCAACTGCAACTTTCTTTGTGCTTTGATAAACTCGTATTGGGCATCGTCCATATTTTCCAATAATTTCTGTTGGGATAAGGATTGCGATAGAGATATTTGCGACATGTCACCATATGATTGTGAACTAAACGGACCCATTTTGATCCAAGGATGATCCAAAGCTTTTGCAGCGGTCAACCTATTGCTTGGATCAACTTGTAACAGTGAATCTATAAAATCTCTAGCTTCTTCAGATATCCGAAAATCCTTCAGGGGCCCTTCATGATAAGAGCCTCTTCCAATTTGTTTATAAAGTTGGTCCTGAGTACTCCCGCTAAAAGGTAAGTGACCAGTCAAAATGACATATACAAGACATCCCATTGACCACATATCCACTAATGAGGAATATTCATTTCTTTCTTCGTATTCGTCAGGAGATGCGGATGAGTCTTTGCCTCTGATAACTTCAGGTGCCACGTATGCTAAGGTACCACAAAACGTTTTCATAAAAGACCCGTTTCCCTGTACTTTTGCCAGACCGAAATCCGTTATCTTTACTAACACAGGATCATCTTGTTCAATAAGAATATTATCGGGCTTTAGGTCACGATGACTGATTCCCATAGAGTGAATGTACTTTACAGCTGTGAGTATCTGTCTAGATATCTCTCTTCCTGCGTCTTCTCCAACAGCACCATGAGCAGCAACAAAATCCATCAAGTCACCGCCAGAAACAAACTCCATCACCATATAGTAACTATCTGCGTCTTCGTAAAATCCTTTCAAACGCACTATTCTTGGATGATTGAGCTTCTGCAGCACTTCCAACTCTCTTGTCACACCATCCATATTACCTATTACTTTACGCTTACTTATAATCTTTACCGCAAATGTTTTACCAGTAGTTCTTTCAATAGCCTTCTTTACTGTGGCAAAGGCACCCTGACCCACCACTTCGTCGATAATCGAAAAATCCCTAAAAATACCAGTTTTATGGGTCATAATAGCCGATGCAGTGGAAGACGCTAGACCCGGGGACGCTATCTTGGACTTGTTTTTTAAGTTAGATCTTATACGGTCAACTTTGTTCTGCTCGAGGTTCTGCCTAAATTTATCATTTATGAAAATAACTAAAGATAGAATATCCGATTCTACACCTACGCCGACGGTTATTTCGTCGCCTTGCGATAATAACTGGTTGCTGTTCTTCTCGGCTTTTTGTCCATTTAACCAGGTGCCGTTAGTAGAAATGTCATTTAGTAGAAGATTACCATCTTCCCCCAGTAAAATTTGAAAATGCTTATTAGATAGCCTAGAGATATTTCCCAAATGATAGTCACATGCAGGATTTCTACCAAATGTCCACACCTTCTTGATAGATCGCTTTTCCTTCAGGATCTGTGAAATATCTGCCGACAAGTCTCTAATTGGAATCTGACCCGTCGTACAAATGATTCTGCACACGATATTTTCGCCGATTTGTTCTTGCGAGAACTTCTCAATCAAAAACCTTTGGGTGGCCTGCGTGGACTGCTGTGTGGGTTGGGTAGTACTTTCCATTTTTATTCGATGTTGTGTAATGCTACCTCTTTTCACTATTCTTCACTATTCTTCACGGCTCTTTATTTCTTTTTTCCCCTCTCCCTGAACCACAGATTTTCAAAATGGTGACGTTGCTACCCTTTATCTTCTGAGCCTTACCTTTACCTGTAGGTATATTCATTTCCATAGTTCCACCCACGGTATTAATTTTTCTGCCAATGTTAACGCGTCGCACTCGTTGCCGTATCAACGCGTTCACACCACATCGCCCACTCAAAATGAAAGGAGATCTATTAGCAAATACGTCTTTCATTGGACACTTTAAAAGCCTTTATATTTTAGTCTACAAAATCAACCATGTTTGTGCATCGATGAAACAAAATATAGTACCAGTACAATGAAAAGCTTACGCAGTAACGGAATAAGTATTCTAATGTGCTTATTTTCCATTATTTATTTTCCGCTATCATAGTGCAGAGGATCACATCCGTCCGAGAATTCGATCTAGAAGGATATGAATCAGTCCAATTAGTGTATATATATATCTTTTAACAGTTTCTGCGATCTACACTAAAATGTTGTACATTTTGGGGTACTATAATAGCCGCCTTTATGTATATTTCGGGTAACGTTTATCCTTTATTTTTATGTGTTCGCTTGAGTAAGCACAGAATAGGATCCCATCAAATGCGATCTAACAATATGGATATCAGTAACTTGACAGTAGATTTTATGCTAGTCCTAAGAAGACATTTTTAGAAAAGAAGAGTATACAAATCTGCAAGAAAATGCTACCAGAAAAAAGGCTATTGACCTCGGGGGACATGAAGTTATGGGAGGAGTCTCAAACGAGAGCCAATTTCACTAAATTTATCATAGATCTGGCTGAATCCGTCAAAGGGCACGAAAATTCACAATACGAAGAGCCAGTATCCGAGCCAATAAGTAGAATGATGAACTTACTTTCGTATATAAGAGATATTATTCAGAAGCATCCAGTAGTGAAGGATGCAAATAGTTCGAGATTTGGTAAAATTGAATTCAGGGATTTTTATGACGAAGTGTCACAGAGTTCCAGGAAATTTTTACGGTCTGAATTTCCTTCTCTTACAGATGAACAGTTGGAACAATTATCCATTTATCTCGACGAATCATGGGGTAATAAAAGAAGAATTGATTATGGTTCAGGACATGAACTAAACTTCATGTGTTTACTTTACGGACTCTATAAATATGGGGTATTCAATCTCTCAAATGATTCGACAAACCTTATACTAAAAGTTTTTATAGAATATCTTAAGATAATGAGAATACTGGAAACTAGATATTGGCTTGAGCCTGCCGGTTCGCATGGTGTTTGGGGACTAGATGATTATCATTTCCTTCCATTTCTATTTGGCGCCTTCCAATTAACTAGCCACAAGCATTTAAAACCAATATCGATTCACAATAATGAGCTTGTAGAAATGTTTGCTAATCGGTATTTGTACTTTGGTTGTATAGACTTCATTAATAAGGTAAAGTCATCTGCCTCCTTAAGATGGCATTCTCCCATGTTAGATGACATCAGCGGTGTAAAGACCTGGTCAAAAGTTGCCGAAGGAATGATAAAAATGTATGAAGCTGAAGTCCTCAGTAAATTGCCCATTATGCAACATTTTTATTTTAGCGATTTTTTACCCTGTCCAGAAGGCGTATCCCCCCCGAGAGGTCATATACATGACGGGACTGATGTGGATGATGAGTGCAACTTTGAAGGTCATGTTCATAGTAATTGGGGAGATTGCTGTGGTATCAAATTACCAAGTGCAATTGCGGCTACCGAGATGAGTAAAAAACATCACAAACCAATACCCTTTGATTAAAAACATGCCCATTTATAAAAATATATCACCGTGTATACACATATGTAGATCACTTACTTTTTCGATCTCTCATCACTAAAATCGTTTGGTGCTTAGATTGGGATTCCATTCTAGCCCAGGTTCTGACATTTTCGTTGCCGTCTCATCTTGTTTCCAAATTTTTATGCTCTTGTCTGCTTCTCCGGTGATCAATCTTAGGCCTGTTTTGTCGAAAGTGCTACACAGAACACTGCGTTCACCTTCTAGAGAGCCTACCATTTCTTTCGTGGCCAATGATTGATATTTATGCCCGGATTTATAGTCATAAAAGGAAAGTATCCCATTATCGCCGCCAGCAAATAATACATCATCTTGATTAATGCTTAAAGTATTGATTATTCCAGTCTTTTCAGACTCAAAATTGGTTAGCAAAGACCCTTCTACTAGTCCCCATGATCTAATATCATCAGTACATGCAGATGCCACCGAGAACTCCTTCGGATGTAACGCAGTAGCTCTCACAGACCTCTTATGATGTGTTAAAACTTTCATCGCTTTCCCGGCAACTACGTCCCACAGCCTTACTGTGGCATCAGTCGATGAACTCACTATTTGAGGGTCCACTGGAGTACATTGTACTTGATTGATTGGACCTTTATGACCAACTAGTGTAATGACAGGTACCCTGGTTCTTATGTCCCAGAGTTTAATAACACTATCTCGGCCTGCAGTAGCTATGAGGTCCAACGTTGGATGTATACTCACGGTACGAACCCCGGATAAGTGTCCATAGTAGTCTCTAATAATCTGGTTTTTTTCTAGGTCCCAGCATTTGACTGTCTTGTCTTCACTGACAGAAAACAAATATGGGTGTCGATCTGAGATAGCAATATCTCTTACTGTCATTACATGCCCTGCTAAAGTGGTTCTCAATTTGCCTGTTGCAAGATCCCACACTTTCATTGTTGTATCATTACTCCCGGTGATAAACCACTCGTTGTTAACGGGATCGATTGCGGCACATCGCACCCATCCAAGATGACCATTGATAACGCGTGAAAGTTTCCATGGTGCGTGCCATTCGGGCTTTTGTGATAATAGCTTTTCATATCTTTTAACTATGAATTCTTCAGAAACTTTTGGTTGGAAAATTTCATCCACAAAAGTTGATGCCTGCGCATTTTGGTCCTTCTTAGTGATTAATTCTTGAGATGTTTTTGGTAAACTTTTAAGTCCATCCTGCGAAGGAACTTTCTCGCTTCCACTACCAGAAGCAGTCAATTTACTCGTATATGTATCATATCGTGCTAATAGAGATTTCCTGTCTTCTATTTCTCTTTGTAAATGGGATGGTAAAGTAGCCATATAAGAAAATTGATTATTCCAACGTATCCTGGAGTAAAACTCGTCTATTTCTCCTAAACTTTCACCTTTGTAATCATCTTCGACCATATTAGTTTATCTTCATGTAATACGATTTCCTGCGTTCTTAGAAATGGTTTAAGCCACGAAGATGTAGTCAATAACTATTGGTAACTTCACATCGAATCTTTTATTGATAGTAAAATTCCAGCTTTTCCGTATTAGATGATTAGGGTATTTCAAGTAATTGCATAACCAATTGAAGGTATATTGAGCTCTAAACGGAGACAGGAACGTTCACCCATATTCTGGACTAAGTAGCCTTTCCTGCTACATTGAACGCTATTTTCTTGCGGACAAATATCAGCTTAGTTGAACAGACGTTTACTAAAGCACCATGAATTTATGTAGTGATTTACGGCCTATCTTGACACTACTGACCGCGTGGACGTCCTACTAATCTTGAGAATACGATACCTATCAGCTGTATTTAATAAATATCTTGTATGAATAAAGAAAGGTATTGTATTTACCACCTATAGTGTTTTAGAACATTTTGGTAATTTGAATACCTATATTTCGAACTCAATAAGGATCACATTATCGGAATACTGTTTTTCATCACCATATTTCGTTTCATTTTTCATTATTGACCACCTCTGAATTGAAAAGGAAACTTTACCTTGTACATTGTTGGCGGATACTAGAGACCCATCCATTGGTAATTATACTGCTCGTCATGGTTAATCTTATTGGATCTTCGAGGGTGGAGCAGAATAATATAAAGAGCATTATCGGATCATCGTATAATCGACTGTACGGCCAGTTTACTTCAGATGAGTTGACTGAAGTAGGAAACTACAAGATTTTAAAACAAATAGGAGAAGGGAGTTTTGGGAAAGTGTATTTAGCGCTCCATAGGCCAACGCATCGTAAAGTGTGCTTAAAGACAAGCGATAAAAATGACCCTAACATCGTCAGAGAAGTATTTTACCACAGACAGTTCGATTTTCCTTATATTACAAAACTTTACGAGGTGATAGTGACAGAATCAAAAGTGTGGATGGCACTAGAATACTGCCCAGGAAAGGAATTATATGATCATTTACTTTCATTGCGTAGATTATCGTTACTGGAATGCGGAGAGTTGTTTGCACAGATTTCAGGTGCTGTTTATTATGCGCATTCTATGCATTGTGTTCATAGGGACCTGAAATTGGAGAACATTCTATTAGACAGAAATGGCAATGCTAAACTAACGGACTTTGGCTTCACAAGGGAGTGCATGACAAAGACAACACTAGAAACAGTTTGCGGTACCACTGTTTATATGGCGCCCGAATTGATCGAGAGAAAGACATATGATGGCTTTAAGATTGATATATGGTCATTGGGAGTAATATTATACACACTTATTACAGGATATTTGCCTTTTGATGATGATGATGAAGTTAAAACTAAATGGAAGATCGTCAATGAAGAACCAAAGTATGATTCCAAGTTTATTCCCGATGATGCTAAAGATTTAATCTCACGACTTTTGGCTAAAAATCCGGGGGAACGTCCATCGTTACCACAGGTTTTGCGCCACCCTTTCTTACAGCCTTATGGTTCAGTGGTCTTAGACCAAACAGAAAAAATTCTGTGCAGACAACGTAGTGGCGGAACTCAGTTCAAAAGTAAATTAGAAAGACGATTGCTGAAGCGTCTTAAACGTTCAGGTGTTGATACACAGGCCATAAAACAATCTATTTTAAAAAAAAAATGCGACTCACTTTCTGGTCTGTGGTTATTACTGTTAGCACAGGGCAAAAAGCAAGAAAACTGTAAATATCCGAAGAGAAGCAGGTCAGTTTTATCAGTGAAAAAAGTCATTGAAAGTGCCACGCATAACGACATTAATAACCTTACCGACGATGTCCTGAAGCCTTCGCTCGAACTTTCCAGGGCTACTTCATTGAGTAAAATGTTGAATAAAGGCTCAGATATTGTAACGTCGATGACTCCAATTAGCAGAAAGAAATCCAAAGATTCATCAAAGATTCTTCATCGAAATTTTTCCACAATATCTTCACAGAGAGTTTATAGTCACTCTATTGCAAGTTCTCCTCCAAAGTCCAGTAATTTTTTACAAAAAGTTTCCAGTTTTTTCAAGTCAAAAAAGAACTCTAATAGCAACAGTAATAGCAGTATCCACACCGGAGTTAGCAATGTCCTAGTGCCAAATAATAGAAGAGCCCCCCCCTCAGAATCTTTTCTAAGAAAAAATGGTAGTTCTCCCCCGAAATCAAGAACTGGTACTGGTACAGCTTCTTTAAAGACAAATTCTAAAGAATCATTGAGAAAAAATGTAGTTAGTACAATAGCATTACGGGACACTAATAATACTACATTAGATAGTAACAAGGCTTATGGGAACACAGTGGAGAGCCTAAAAATAGCCCCAGATGTGTTATTAAACGAACACATCAGAATAGAAGAACCCCGGCTTAAACGTTTTAAATCATCCGTATCAAGTGAAATATCTCAAACTTCAACTGGTAATTATGACAGTGAATCTGTGGAGAATTCTAGGTCCATTTCTTTCGATGGAAAAGTTTCTCCCCCACCGATACGGACCCGACCATTATCAGAGATATCGCAGATTTCTAATGACACTTACATTTCCGAATACTCCACTGATGGTAACAACTCGTCATTTAAGATTTCTGAGACAGTCAAACCGAGCTATATACGAAAAGGCTCAGAGACAACGTCACAATATTCAGCCTCATCCGAGAAAATGACGAATGGATACGGTAGGAAGTTTGTCAGGAGGGATTTAAGCATTATATCGACAGCATCGAGCACTTCTGAGAGAAGCTCAAGAACAGATTCCTTTTACGATATCACAACAGCTGCTCCAGCTATAACTATTGATAATAGAGCGAACAAAAACAACAAGCTGAAGGAGTCCGTTTTGCCCAGATTTGGGACTCAAAGGCCTTGGACAGGCAAGAGGTCGTATCCCACAACCCGGCATGGCAAAAATGCTAGACGCTCGTCCAAGAGAGGGTTGTTCAAGATATCCTCTTCAAATACTGACTCTATTATTCAGGAAGTAAGTTCTTCAGAAGAAGAGGACCACAATGCTCTCTATAGTGAGGGCAAAGGTTTACCAGCACCGGTACTACAAACTAAAGGATTTATAGAAATCGGGTTGAACGAACAGGATGAAGAAGGGGATGACGAATATGCGATCCATACCGATGGAGAATTTTCAATTAAACCCCAGTTTTCAGATGATGTTATTGACAAGCAAAACCGTTTGCCATGTGTGAAAGCTGTTGCAACCAAACGTTCGTTGAGCGAAGGTAGTAATTGGTCTAGTAGCTATCTGGATTCAGAAGGTGTTAGGCCACGCATATCTTCAATGTTAGAGGAAGACGGTGGAGATTCTGCGGCATATGTGCCAGATATTATTGGTGATAAAGAAGCCAAGAGAGTACCATGAGGGAGTTTAATATATATACGTATATATGTATACATATTGAGGATCTGTAAAAAGTCTAAGAAAAGAACGCTTTTTCTTTTATAATCAGAGCTTACTAAAAAATAACGTATATAAACATATGATGAAGTTCAGCTAAAGCAATACCTTTGAAAGTTTATTTAGTTATCCAATTGTGGCAGGTTTATCGCGAGGCGGAACTATACACGGTATTGTTCGTAGGGCGATGAGAAAAAGTAACACTTTTTGAAGTAAATTACTACCTTTTTTACAAAAAATACTGAATTTACATGTTCAAAAATGCGAATGTTTTTCTTTGCTGCACAAAAAAGCGAAGGTAGAAGACTTATGATGTAAGCATGGATGAGGTTAAACGACTAGTTTGGAATGGAGAGCTTAATGTGCTGGTGTCTATCGATCCTTCATTTTTGATGAAAGGAAGTCCGAGAGAAATAGCGGTTCTACGAATAAGAGTGCCAAGAGAAACTTATTTAATCAATTACATGCCCTTCATTTGGAAAAAGATTAAAAACTTCCTTTCCTTTGACCCATTAAATGATAACGAGAAGTATTTCTGGTTTGAACATAACAAGATACCTATTTCATGGAATTATCCAGTTGGTGTCTTGTTTGATGGCTTACTTGGAAGAAGCAGTACTTTTGCCACCACTTTTGAGGATCAGCTAAAAGATGAGATCACCATTTTAAGAATTCGCTTGGTCATGGGAGATTCGCCGCCACCAACCATAATTCCTATCACAATTAGCAAAACGCAAGTCGAGAAGTACTGGTTCCACCAGTGGAAACAAGTCTGTTTTATTTTAAATGGCTCATCGAAGGGTATCATGTCTTTGTCAGTGAACGAATCTCGAAAATTTTGGAGCAGTATCATTACGAGAAACTTCCATGATTTTATTGAGATTTCGAGTAAGATAAGCACATCAAGGCCACGACATATACCGATCATCGTTCAGATCTTCAAGGCTTCAGGAATTTCTAGGATCTCTCAACCTACTATCCGCATGACTGGAGTCAATCCTACGTTAAAGGATATCGAAGAAGATGTTTTTAACACTGACGAAGGAATGAGCGCCAATAATTGCATAGTAATTTGCCAAGGAATTGAGATTCCTTGGGAAATAGTGTTGTGTGATTTGTATTTTAAATTGCGGAGTTTTGATGGATTTTTGTACATAACCCTTGTTTCTATAAAAAACAATGACAAAGCTCTCCCTGAGCTCTAAGAGCTGCTATATATGCGTTTAAAAATAACTTTAACATACCATAGAAGCCAATTTGGTTATCAAGAACAGAATTACAGTTATACTACTATTGTAAGATTTTCTACTCTCTTTCTACCAAATTTGCTAATGCTATTAAATAATCTTTGTCATGGGATATGGACACGAGAAATTCATGAGCGGAGAAGAATTTTTCATAACTTTTCGAAAACCGCTGATATTTTGGATACTTTTCTTCAAACATCTTATCAAACTGAAGTTTTGGCACGCCCTCATCGTTTTGTGTTTTGTACAGCATTTTCGCATATAGTACCTGAGCAGGAGGTAGGTCATCCTTTGAAGTACAGCAGGACAATGCCTTGAATGAACATTCTTTCAAAGCCCAAATACCCGCCATATACTCATGCAATCGTGGATTTGAGCGGTTTTCTTCGATGAGAAGATTACTAAGATAACATCGTTCCTTCTCATGCATGAATTTTTGAGTAATTTTATCGAAGGTCAAACGGGTACGCGGGTCAAATGGAGAATGCTTCTCTAACAGGTGAGCAAACCTTGGCAAATATACGATGTCTACACCTACACCTACTATCTTACGCCCAATATTTGCCAATTCAAAGTTCATTTTTAGACACACGCAAACCTTGTACTTAACAAAAAAAGATTCATCAGAAAACAATAATCCTGTAGGGTTAACTTCCAGTTTATATTACACACTTCAAAAGAAACTACCTATTCTTTTACTGTTGTTCTCGATCAACTTTTTAAGATATGGCACGTACATAGGTATATAGGCTCAGATGTTGTGATTTTTTTCTTCGATGAAATTTCTTCTTTTGGAAATATTCCCGTTTAAGAGGTTACTCATGACGCAATAATGCGCCTATTCGTCGATCGGGTATAACTGCTTAGGGTCCGGTTACCCTTTTTTTACCCCAATTTTTAAATTTCGGCGGTTATTTTCTGCCCTCTCGTAGTCAAGATATAAAAGAATGATCCTTCAGGTAATGAAACTATCAAGATTCTAGATTCTATCTACCAAATAGCGTTTGAACACACAAACATATACACACATATATAAACATCGCAGAAATGTCAACAACTTTGGCAGCAACAGCAAAATTTAAGAACTTGCTCCTGAATCTACATACCCACTGTATTGGGCTACACGTCAATGATGTGACACCTAGAGTGTACATTAAGTTGGTGATACGGCATCTCCTACAAATATCCGGATCTAACGCTGCTCACCCTAAGCAAAGAAGAAGAGCCCAGGTTTTATTAGTAACACTGTTTGTGTCTGGTGCGACACTTTTATCAGGTGTAACCTATGGTGCTTTCAGATTCATTTCAAAATGTTATAAATTCTACAAGTACCCGTGGAAGAGAAAGAATAGAAGAACCCTGATAAGGAGAACAAGATCACAGATGCAATTAGATAGCGGTGCAAGAATAATGTATATTCCTGAAGTGGAACTACTCGATCGTAAGAGCTCCGACAACAGCAAATTTATGAACGCTATAGATAAGAAGAAAAGGAAAAGAATCTTTATTCCTCCAAAGGATGACGATATATATGAGCATGACAAGTTCCTTTTTAAAAATGTAGAATTAGAGAGAACCAGGAATTCGCAGTTATTTTACTCGAAGTTCTTAAATCAAATGAACGTTCTGTCCAGGATCTTGATTCCAACAGTATTTGATAAAAACTCACTTCTTTTAACGGCACAAATATTCTTTCTAGTAATGAGGACCTGGCTCTCTTTGCTTGTGGCCAAGTTGGATGGACATATAGTCAAAAATATAATTGCTGGCAGAGGAAAAAGCTTTCTATGGGACTTGGGGTGTTGGTTTTTAATTGCCGTTCCTGCCTCTTATACCAATAGTGCTATTAAAGTACTTCAAAGAAAGTTGAGTCTAAACTTTAGGGTGAACTTAACACGTTACATTCATGATATGTATCTGGATAAAAGGCTGACATTTTACAAATTAATTTTTGATGCAAAGGCATCCAATTCAGTTATTAAGAATATCGATAATTCAATTACTAATGACGTTTCAAAGTTTTGCGATGCAACATGCTCCGTTTTTGCAAATATTGCAAAGCCAGTTATTGATCTAATATTTTTTTCAATTTATTTACGTGATAATTTGGGCACTGTTGGAGTGGCAGGTATATTTGTTAATTATTTTATTACAGGCTTTATATTGAGAAGATATACGCCACCATTGGGCAAATTGGCAAACGAAAGATCTGCTTCTGATGGTGATTACTACAATTATCATTTGAATATGATTAACAACAGTGAAGAGATCGCATTCTATCAAGGAACTGCCGTAGAAAGGACGAAAGTTAAAGAACTGTATGACGTTCTAATGGATAAAATGTTATTAGTTGATAAATGCAAATTTGGCTATAACATGCTCGAAGATTATGTGTTAAAATATACATGGTCGGGTTTAGGTTACGTTTTTGCCTCCATCCCCATCGTTATGTCTACATTAGCAACTGGTATCAATTCGGAGGAAAAAAATATGAAGGAATTCATAGTCAATAAAAGGTTGATGTTGTCGCTCGCAGACGCAGGCTCTAGGTTAATGCACTCAATAAAGGATATTTCACAATTGACTGGATATACAAATAGAATTTTTACTCTGCTCTCCGTTTTGCACCGGGTTCACTCTCTAAATTTTAATTATGGAGCTGTTCCTTCAATATTATCGGTAAGTAAGGAAAATGGTTCCAAAAATTCAAATTTGTTACTCAATACGGATAACCCACAAGATGCTATCCGTGGCACTATCCAAAGTAATTTCAACGGTATCAGATTGGAAAATATAGACGTAATTATTCCATCGGTGAGAGCAAGTGAAGGCATAAAACTAATCACCAAGCTTACTTTTCAGATTCCTCTACATATTGATCCCATAACTTCAAAGTCTAATTCAATACAAGATTTATCTGAGGCAAATGACATAAAGTTACCATTTTTGCAGGGCTCTGGCTCAAGCCTGTTAATATTGGGGCCCAATGGGTGTGGTAAAAGTTCTATTCAGCGAATTATAGCGGAAATCTGGCCAGTATACAACAAAAATGGATTACTGTCAATTCCTCCGGAAAATAACATCTTTTTTATTCCTCAGAAACCATACTTTAGTAGAGGCGGAACTTTAAGAGACCAAATTATATATCCCATGTCTTCTGATGAATTCTTTGACAGAGGCTTCAAGGACAAGGAGCTAGTTCAGATATTAGTGGAAGTTAAACTAGATTATCTCTTGAAAAGAGCCGTTGGTTTAACCTATTTAGACGCTGTTGCCGATTGGAAGGATTTACTAAGTGGTGGTGAAAAGCAAAGAGTAAATTTTGCTAGAATCATGTTTCATAAACCATTATACGTAGTATTGGATGAAGCTACGAACGCAATAAGTGTCGACATGGAAGATTATTTGTTCAATCTTCTGAAGCGATACAGATTCAATTTCATATCCATATCACAAAGACCAACATTGATAAAATATCATGAAATGCTGTTAGAGATCGGTGAGAATCGGGATGGTAAATGGCAATTACAGGCAGTCGGTACAGATGAAGCAATCACATCAATTGACAACGAAATAGAAGAGTTAGAGAAGAAGTTAGAGAAAGTAAAAGACTGGGAGGACGAGAGAGAGAAACTGCGAAAAAAGCTCGAAATCATTTAAAACCAAGGTGTAAGACAGAAAGATTTTACATATAACGTACGTAATTCCTGTACTTTTTATATTAGATTTTATTCTGGGATGTTTGACACACAGCTTGGACCTTGCCGGACGGATATCATTTATTAATCAAGAAGAAAATCAAACCATACTTTGCCTATTTTACAGTGTTTGACCTTGCCAATTGGTATATACGTATATACATATAACTTATTCATGAACCATGTATAAAGAATAACATTTTGAGTAAAAACATGTGCGGGAAACGGGGAAACTATTTAAAGTCCTTATGTGTCCACTTTTCAGTAATTTTTTGTTTGTACCTTCTACCTCTCTTAACCGGCACTCTTGACTCGATCTTACCAGAACTTTGTAATTTTCTCACAGTATCATATAACAGGTTTCCTTCAGGTCTCAATTTTCTTAGCGAATCTGACAACTCATTAGAAAATTTAATTTCCAACCTTTCATCGATCACAGAATACTTTGTCCCTAACTTATGCTTCTTATTTTTCTTGCTTTTCTTGACAGTGATGACATTATCTGACTCTTTGGTTGGAATTTTTTCCAACTCTTTCGAATTAATAGCTTCTGTTAGATCTTTAACACGCACCTTTAATTCTTTCAACTCTTGTTGCACCTTGAGTTTTTCCTCGTGTCTTTTTGCCTTGTTTCTTTGATATTTGGTCTTCTTTTTATTTTTGACAGGCTTATTTATTGATAATCTTATCTCATCATCAGATTCACTACCTTGATCAACTTCTTTCCCCTCCCCTTCTTGTTCTTCGTCAGATGAAGATTCCTCCTCTTCGTTGTCATCTAAAGTCTCCATCAAATGTCTGATTCTTTCTTTATATTTTTCTAAAGCGATTCTTTCATCTTCCCTTGTCTTCTCATTTTTATACTCCTTATCTATCAAGTCAGACCAAGCCTTATCGTTGGGATTGTAGGATTTGCCGCCATGTGGAATTTCTGTGAATTCTTTAACTGCAATTGGTTCTATATCCAAAGTTCTTGGACGAACTGAAGCAACAGACCAACTTGTGGTGGATTTTTTCAATAGTTCGTCAGGTATCTGACCCTTTTTTTCCACATCGAGTTCAATACCAGAAGGCAATTTGACTTTCTGTTTTCTAGAACTGGATTCAGCGCCCCATAAGTCACCAGCCGTAGTTTTAATTAGACCGTCCTTGGCAACTCTATTCTTAATTTTCGATTCGCCATGTACTCTGCCAGCCAAAGCCATTAACTTCTTCAACTCGTGTTTAGAAACACCTTGAATCTTATTGGAGTTTTTATTGCTACTATTTTTGTGATGGTTTAGCGCTGCAATTTTCGAATTCGTTTTGACAGCGTTTAAAATCTCTTTACTTTTCAATATCTTTTTAATCTGATTTCTTTTGATCAATTTCTTTTTCAATATTTTGTCACCCTCAACATCAACTTGGAAAAGAGCGTCATTTTGCAAAGAGGCCATATCACTAGTACCATGCGTAATTTCATGATCAATCTTTTTTTCCATGTATTGTTCTACTTCAGAAATATCAATATTTTTTCTCCATGCTTTCTTACCCTTTCTTGAAGACTGTTTATACTGAGAAGGTTTCTTGGTTACATTAGTTGGAGCCATTTTGTTTGAATGATTCGTTACAGTTTATACCTTATGGGATATTATGAACACAAATTAATGGTAAGAGTTTAGAATGTAAGGACCTCATCGCTTTCTTATTTCTTTTTATTTCTGGTTAGGAAAACCTCGGGCATAGAGAAAATTTTTGATGAACTCCAGAATTTCGTCAAATACGACAGTAATCTAGAACGCATTGATTTATACGTGTTAGATTCTCTCGGTAACGCTGCTGGTATGTTAGTAGTCAACTCCCGTAGTTTGTATCTTTATCAATATGAAGTGTGGGAAGCTGGTTGATAAATTGAGTGATCTAAAGACTCGCCTCAATTATCAAAATGGCAGAAGAGAAGTTGTAAGAGTGCATATACTCCATCGATATTTGGTTCTACAAAATTGACATAAAGAAATTAGAGAATTATAAAAGAGATAAAAGTGAGGATATCAACTGAGAAGGCGAAAAATATAATAAGAAGTTGTAAAAAAAACAAAACTTGCATATGAAAACTTGAAAAAGTTCAGACTTTAATTTAACCTTAGTACGATGATTAGAAAAGGATATGACATCATGGAAAAAAGTAAGCGATTTGTCTATCATAATTGAAGGAAGAAGTGGATATATCGAAAGGTGTTTACAACTTCGTCTTCAATAACATTATAGCATATTCTTGTGATTCGAAAGAATAATTTGTAGGCATTATAGTGAAAAAAGAAAGTGATATAAGGATTAGGATGAGAAAAATAAATCAATTCCTAGTTCCTCTGATAATTTCGTTTCTTTTCTATCACATGAAAGAAAAAAAGGAAGAAAAAAAAGGAGAAAAGATAGATAATATATATTAGTGCAACGGTAACAAGTTGTTTCCTTTTTCATTTTTTTTACAAGATAATTTCCTTTTCATCATCCCATAATTCTCTTTGAAACCTCCAATGAATAGATGAAAGATCCTCCTTTCTGTCTTCCTTATCACCTACCAAAGTACCACTTGGAACATTCTTCGTTGATAAATTTAGAGTAGAGGAGAGCTGTAAGAAAGTGTCATCTTTTTCAGGTACAAGGGCGCCTTCTTCGGGCGTAACAGAGTAGTCAAAATCTTTGAACCATCTTCTTTGCCAGCTAATCCCTTTAGCTTCTTCCTCTTTTCTCAATTCCCTTTGCGTTTCTTCCAATTCAGTTTTTGTCTTGGCAATCAGATTGAAATCGCCTAATTTGATGGCACCGGCCACGTCATGCCAAGCCTTTCTACTTTCCAGAGGGTGTTGGTCTTCCAAAGGTTTGACGTTTAAGTGCTCAGCAGGGATTCTGGCAGCATCATAAAATAATCGTGACTCTTCTTTTTTATTAGCCTTGGTTATCTTGGAAGAACCGGACCATTGGCCAGATATTGTGTATAATGCTTTCTCTTTGTCTTTACTATCTTTGGAGTCCTTGTAAATTCTGGCCTTGAATGAATTTTTTTTGCCAGAAAAGTAACCTCTACCTGAAAATTCAATGACACATAATAATCCTGTGGAAGATTGTATGTATGACTTCCCTTCCAATTCAACAAAGGGCGAAGCGACAAGAATGCCTTCAATATGTAATGGAGGTGGGGTAACCAAATAACTCTCATCCTTAACATCCAACATAGTGTGACCAAATTGCTTAACAGTCAACATTAACGATTTAGTAAAACTGGCCTTAATTTGGTTGTAGCCTTGCAGTTTAACTTTATTCTTGTCATTGAAGATAGAAAAAGCAGTAACAGGTGGATGGTGGGAAACCTGCTCACTTAGTAAAACAGTTTCTCCAAATTCTGGATGTTCTTTGTTTTCCCATTTACCAACGAACAACTCACCTAAGAATGGGTTCAAAGGTTTTTTCTCAGAACCCAATGACTCATTACGAGAACAGTATTGAGATTTTAAAGTAGAGATGAACCATTTAGTAACGGCCAACATCCGCGATAATTCGGGAGATTCAACTTCGGGGTCAATTGAGCAGTGTTCTTTGTAGTTATCATCGTTGATGAAAGAGGGCTCCAAGAATAACTCTGGGTGTTCAGCCCAGTACTGAGAAAACTCTGTCAATGAGATCGGAGATAAAATAAATGGAGGAGCCGATAATGAAGAAAGATCGCCGTTGAATGAGGCGATTGACTTCAAGAAAGAAGTCCATGATGATGAGCTTGCGTATTGAGACATGACTTACAGAAAATCTTGTGACCTAGTCTTATCTTTTTTCTTTAATTTTATTGAGGTAGGAAAGCTTAATATACTCTCACTATTATGTCCAGATTGGCGATTTGATTGAAAACTTGAACAAACGACCTTCCGATTTCTATCCAATGTGTGGTTTTTTTTTGTTTGTTTTTTTTTTCTTCAGTACGAAAGCTAGAAATTGGGTAAGAAAAAGCTGATGTAATAGAGTCAGATTCAAAGAAAAGCTTTCTTAAGAAGTTATCAAGGTAATATCCTTTTGCTTGGTATAGTAACCCTTGCTCACTACAAGAACAAAACTAATGAAAATAAAATACAGCACAAGAAACGTGGAACTTGTCGAGTAATCCAGGAAATGCGCAAAGGTTGGAAAACAAGAACAATCAACGAACGCAATGGCAAAAGGAGAAGTCCACATCCGTGCACCGCACAATTCCGGAAGATAATGACTTACGTGAGAGGGCCCAAAAATGCAGCAGCTAGTAGGACGCGAACGGAATGAGTTACTGGTCCCGTGAATTGATTGACACAATGGTTGGTGCGATTATTCTACATGCAGTGACAAAATGAGGTACAATCTGGGAAGAGCTTATTTTACTTCGTTTAGGTGCTCCGGATATTATTTGGACCGAAGTTTTTGTTGTCCGGATTGAAAATTTACTGATGACATGAGGTGTGTTAGAATTTGAGTTTCGGTGTATCCATATAATGAAAAATGTTTAAACCCGGAAAATGAAGAGGATGTTTCCTTAACGGGTTAGCGGAAGTGATTGCGATGTTGGTAAGGACAGTTACTCAAACCATTGAATCAGAATCTGGGTTCCTACACCCGGCGCTGGATATTGTTGCTACTCTACCTGCAGATATTCAATCTAAGAAAATACCTATCAGCTTGGTAGTGGGATTCAAGCAAGAGGGTCCGATGAATTCTGGCTCGGGTTTAGCCTGCTACTATTATGCCATTCCTTTGGTTAAGGAAAGACATATGAGCTTAAAATCAGATGGAAGCAATGTTGTGGGAGTACCGTTATTAGACACTAGCGATGACAGAATTCGTGATGTGACAAGACGCTTAGCCACAATAATATCCGAAAAGTTTAGCAGACCATGTTATGTAACATGGTCATCTTTGCCCAAAGAGGACACATCTATACTGGTAACCAACCATGTGTATATTCTAAAGAAGTGTCTTGATTTTTTAAAAGCCGAGCTTAGTCGGTAGAAAAAGCACGCTGAACATGTATACCTTGTAGTCTACAATTTAACTTAAAGCTATATATACGATTTTGGCTCCAGAATACTGAATCAAGCCTTTGATTCAAAAATATTTTGGAATATAAATATAATAAAATAACTTGTCAGACTGCCATTTGTACCCACCCATGAAACCCTATCCCTTCCAAAAAGGAAGTACATAGGATGGGTCAAGATCATCGCGCCATTATTATCGTGAGAACTTCCAAAAGGGAGTAATCACAATTGCAACGGCAAAGCAAAATTTTTATTCAAAATTATAGATGGCCGAACCGCTAAGGATTGCGGACCAAGCTAATTTAGATTCAATTTCAGTTTCTCACTCTGGGGTACAAAGGTTATGGGGCTCATCAACCAAGTTGGATTCAGTGGCTCTTTTGAAGAGTCAAAGAGTGACGATTCCTATAGAAATGATCCTACTGTTGAATGCGTTAGTCAAAACCTGAAGCTAGGGAAAAATGGATACTGAATATAACAATCACAATGCTGAAATATCAGTCACGTTTTGTAATATATTTAGTGAAAGTATATGGTATAAAACATACTGAAGTACGTCGACAATTTTTTTAGTAAAAACAACAAGAAGAAAATATTAATAGAAAGAGTAGTGTAACTAATATTCATAAATTAAAGTTGAAATAAACTCTATATTTATATGTTTCTTTAACTTTGCTCATCCACCTCATCGAGAAAGGAAAAATTAGTGAAAATTCAGCCCTAATAAAAGACGAAGAATAAAACGCCCGGAGTTGTCACCCGACCCATGAATTTATAATATTTCCAGTACGATAGTCAACATCCTTACATTATACCACCCTTGCACCTTTTTGTATTCATTTTGCATCACATTGATCTTTTTTTTTATATCAGCTCCACAACGCGCGTTACTTTCTGGCACATTCCGATGGATCCTCTTCTTCACGGAGCGTACGGGGACCACGTTTAGCTTCTCTCTGGTGTCGCATTGGGTCCAAGGACCAAACGCCATATCTTTCTGCCTAGCCTGGCTTCCTCAGGCTCCAAGTCCGACCGGCCTAGTATCTTTGCTTCCGTTTGCCAAAATATTCGCTATCAATCAATCTTTAATTAACGTGTACTATTTACTGGTTCAAAGATTGAGTTATTTTGCCTTAAGCAGTTGTAAGAATACGTAAGAAACCAACAATCAAATAAATTGAAAAATGGCTGAATCCCATAGATGTATGTTAAAAATGATAATGGGAGAATACTTAAAAATATTTGGACTAGTAATTTGGAACTTTCAAGTGAAAAGTGGATAACCTAATGGAAAATATTAGAGCAGAAACGCCTTCAGACCTTTTGAGCAGTAGTTGAATGTGTAGGAATACCCGAAGTATAAGTGGAACTTAAGAGCAGCCTGGGCGCAAAAAAGTCAAAAGTCAAGGTAGAACGGTACAAGTACATTGAGGCGGATCCTGAAATTTTTGCTTTGATAATTCGCCTGTAATTCTACCTGCGGAACGCACAAAGGAAGCTTTAATGTAAGGTTCTCAGTAGACCGTTTTTTCCGTTTGAACATTTATTTCACTAATTTAACAGCTCTGAGTGTTACTTTTTTTTATTTGATGAACTAAGGATCCAGAGGTTAATAGTAAAATTGATTAACTGGTTGACAGTTTAGAATTTTCTGGTCCAAAAATAGTCACTGATTTTTGTGATTGCCAAATACTAACAATTCCTTTTGGAATTTTATTTTATTCCTTTTTTCTTTCTTTTAGTGTACGTCAAAGGTAAGCATTTATCCTACCAAAGATCCAAGAGAGTTAACAATCCAAATGTCTCTTTGATCAAGATTGAAGGTGTCGCTACTCCACAAGATGCTCAATTTTACTTGGGTAAGCGTATTGCCTACGTCTACAGAGCCTCCAAGGAAGTTAGAGGTTCCAAGATTAGAGTTATGTGGGGTAAGGTCACCAGAACCCACGGTAACTCTGGTGTCGTTAGAGCTACCTTCAGAAACAATTTGCCAGCCAAGACTTTCGGTGCTTCTGTTAGAATCTTCTTATACCCATCTAACATCTAATTTTGTTGATTGTATAAGTAGTTTATTAACACATCGTTGTTTTCTCTTTTATTACTATTAATATTATTATATTTTGAGAATAGAAAAGACTAATATATATATATAGTATAATTTTTAAAATTAATTCCGTACAAAAGGTGACAAAAATCATCCTTTCTATAATTAGTGTCTGTGCTTCACGCTGTGAACGTTTTAATGCAGCAGCTCCATTAGAAAGCGCTGTCTAATTAGAGGTATAGTATAAGTATTTTTAATGTCTTTAGTAATGCAATATATATATATATATGTGCGAGTATATGTATATATATGTTTAATGTTTAATAGATCGAAGGTTCATAAACTACATTGTAACAATATTTTGTTAGCATGAACAATAGCAGAATTTAAGTGATAGATAAAAGGAATGAAAAATGCATAATGAACTGAATATTATAGGTAATAAGTAAGCATTCTGTGGAACAAACGTGGGGAAGATTTCTAGACCCTCATACTTCTTCTTTTGAAGAATCCTAACACCCTTTTCGCAGTCGACTGTTCTGGATATTGAATTGCTTTATTATCTACACTTGCCTTGTTAACCTCAGAAACCATTACAGAAGACCTCGCATTTGGGGCTACTTCTTTAGTTCCTAAAGGAAGTCCATCTTGGATTATCATGGGCGTGGATTGATCTTTTGGAAGTTTACGGGATGTTGATGTATTTGAAGCTTTGGTTGAAGAACTCCTTGAATTTGCGTAACTGTCGCCTTTATTCGGACGTCTCTGCGATGGAGGAGAAGGTTTCCGTTTAGAATCCATCGATGAGTACAAACTCGACTTGGAATTATTATAGGAATACAAGGAAAGAAAGCTAAACCGTTTCTTTGCTGATTCTGTTTCATTGAGTGATCTTTCAGATGGGACCTTGACCGATTTTTTTGCTGATATTATAGCATTATCACGATTCTCCATATTCTTGCCACTTAGATTCTCCGCGTTCGTATTTTCTATCGATTTTCGTTCAGCATGTTGTTGAATAGGAGACTCCGATAGCTTTAAATCATCAGACTCCTCCGTTACTGTATCGCATGATATATCACTAAAAATGCCGCTGTATCTCAAACTTTTGCGCTTCTGTTTATACCTTTCATCATACATCCTTGTCACTACTTCTGCGTCGGCCTTATATTTGATCAAGTCACCAGATACACTTTGTAAATCAACTGAGGGCTTTGCCATGGAAAACTGGCCATGTGTAATCAATTTTGGAGAACTTTCGATGGAGGAACATGAGGTTATGCATGTATCTAGTGCAAGATACGGCGTGAAATCAAAAGGGGATGTTTCTCTTTGATTGAGTGTTTGTGATGACGCACTGCTTGTTGTTTTTTCGTTGATTTCATGCATAGAAGGCATATTCGAATTGTAGGAAGGTGCTGTGTATGAGCCAGGGTGATAAGACGTTGGCCGGGGTTTCGTATGGGGTGAAGAAGAAGTACGGTAGAAATTGTTAGCAGACTGAAGACTATTTTGGGTTCTAGGTTTATTGTATTGATGATTTTGCGAGGAATTAGTGTTATTTTGTTGAACTTGGCTTATATGAGTTAATGTCGTCGTCTCTTTTTCTAGATTTATTAGGATATTACCTCCAGAGATTGTGTTTCTTTTGATCGGTGAGGTTTCGATTAAGACATCGCCTGAATTTATAACTGATGGGGGTGAAAAACCAGAAGTTGCGTTGCACGCAGTAATCTGCCTAATATTTTGCGCTGAAGATAATGATTGTTCATGATTCAAAGCATATTCTCGATCTGCATTCACCACTGCCTGCAAAGCAACTGATGCAGCGGAATTGCTTCTATTATGTCTATGAGATCTCCTTATAGGTGAAAGCCTTTGGTCGGATGCAATAGAAGCCGGTCTAGTTATAATGTGGTTCTGGGATTCTTGAGGTGGAGCTGGGAAAGTAATTAAAGTGGAATCAATAACGAGTGAATCTCTTTTATCACTTCTTGAACCAATAGATGAAGTGGAACAACTGGATTGTGGTCTGGATCCGTATCTTCTCGTCGGTTTCGCTAATCTGAAAATGGATTGTGTATTTTGTAACTTGTCCCATTCATCAGGCGTTATAGATAAGAATGAAAAATGTGGCTTTAGCCATTCATGTTTCTTGATTTGCTTCAAGTTTATTCTTCTCTTTGGATCTGAGACCAATATGCGCCTCAACAAATCCCGAGGTATAGGAAGAATGTAATCAGGGAACTTCAATGGTGTAAGGCTAATATAATTGTAAAGCCTTCCTATATCACTTCCTTCAGGATTGTTTGGATCGTCATCCCAGGGTAAATAACCAGCTAGCATGGCATAAAGTATAACACCGCATGACCATATATCGGCCTTTCTGGCTTCATATGGTTCGGCGCTTATCACTAGTTCAGGTGCTGCATAGCATGGAGAACCGCAAGACGTTTTCATCAATTCGTTGCGTGAGCAAAACTCATTGACAAATCCAAAATCCGTAATAACTAGGTTTTCATTTTTATCCAGTAATAGATTTTCTAATTTGAGGTCCCTATGAACAAGACCCTTAGAATGTATGTAATGCACCCCGCTTATTAGTTGGGAAAACAACCTGCATGCGTTTATTTCTTTGAGCCTTCTTCTTTTTTGAATATATCTATAGAACTCTCCTCCGCATGCATATTCTAAAACAATACCAATGTACCTAGAGTTTTGCAACACTTCTTCTAGTTTTACGATGTTTGGATGTGACAAATGTTTTAAGGCGTTGATTTCTCTGTATATTTTAACTTCCTTCTTGTAGTCGTTTGATATGGTATCTCTTTTGATTAGTTTAACTGCTACTTGTTTTGGGAACTCAAGGGTTGCATTAGAACTGCTCGGAAAACTTTTTGGCCAACCAAGCTTCACTTTCCCAAACTCTCCCTCTCCTAACGTAGAACCTAGGATATAGGGACCAAACGTTACATGTTTCCTTCTTTGTTCAGTCGTTCTTTGAGGATGTTGAAATGTGCCAGATGAATCGTTCGTAACCCCTCCGTAGTACGTATGACGCTTATTTGTGGACGACATTAAACTCTTGACACTTTAAATCAGGATAAGGAAGTAGCGGTCAGTTGAATTCACAATGTCGTTTGACTTGCTTTTCTTTTAGTAAGATAGATGAGCAGAAAGATGGCAATTATAATTGGGGTTTAATTAATAATCGAAAATTCTTGCAAAAACGTCACAACAAATTAATGCAAAATGTGGCCCAGTCGAAAAAACTGCGAAAAATTACTAGAGGTAAAAGGATGGTAATCAGCAATAAGCCAGAAGGTATGACCTGTTTCCTTATTAGATGTGATTGATGGCCTAAATTTAAATTATATTTAAACCGATGAAGGGGTTGAAACAGATATTCATCAGAGTTTCAGAATTTTTCTTCTGTTTACCTTTTCGCAGTTCTGTACCTTTCCTTCGATTGTTTTCAATTGCTTTTTTAGGAAGTGCGGCTTTGTTTACATATAAGGCCTGCGGGATTTTAATGCAATATAAAAATTTGAAGAAGTATACGTAACGATAGCTCTATTATTTAGGGTTCCTGGAGTCTTATACTCTACAGAAAGCCATTTATTTGATTACTGAGTTAGCAGAGAATTACGGACTCTTTTAAGGGGGTGAGGAAGATGACCGTACATTGCATCGGCGAAGTGCCACCAATGATGTAGAGAGAGAGCCACTGCACGAGCTAAAGAGGCATATTTGCGAAATATAGATCACACACTAACTTGGGGGATATAGTTACTGTTGCTCATTAATCCTATTGTGCTTGATGAGAAATAGCTTTACATTTGACTCGGCTACACTTTTCTCTTATTCAAAGAAAGTGATCAGACCTGACTGAGTACTATTAAGAATGCTCAAGAAACAGCGCTTTCAGCAGATACTGAAGGTGAGGAGCTCTTATACGTGGAGAGGGTAAAGATTTACCCTGTGTCCCAATGCCATTATCGGTGATAGTTGAAAAAAATCACCCGATATTATATAACTTTCTATACATTGGTGAGCCCACTTTATAACACAACTCATCAAAGTGAGTGTACAAACAAGTAAATAGCATTGGAACCTTTTTCTTGGAACCTAACCATTTTTTTGACTCATGGATATATATGCGACACTATACGGTTTTTCCTCTAGAGGAAAAAAAGACGTAACTCTCCCCGCGCGGCTGAATGAAAAGCGCTAGTTTCTTGAGTCAGAATTTAACACACGCTGCGTGCCTGCCAGAAAGATTTGGATTCGCGTCAATGGCGCTATAGCTAGGTTGTACTAGGAAAGCAACAAAGGCTCTTGGGACTCACTGATATATTACTGTTAAGTATATTATATATGCACGTAACGAAAATAATCGGGAATAACAATATTAAAGAATGAGGCATCTGCTCAACTTATGGATGTGGAAGAGAAAAGAGACTGTGCGTTAGAGAATCTCCGTCATGACAACGCCAAGAATGGTTGCGAGAAGAGAATGGTAGTGGCCTACCTCTCCTCTTCTTCGTTTTCCCAACATTTCCTCACAAATCTTTCCATATTAACTTTCTTCTTCATTTGCCCCATAATCCACGGATGCTTTAACATTTGCCTGGGAGAAGGCCTTTCTGAAGCATCTTTCTTTAAACAATATTCAATAAAAGATTTGAAAGTTTTGCTCCAGCATATATCTAATTCAGGTTCATCTTTCAAGTGAGGAGAAAAGGTCAGAATCATGGTCAATAATTCTATGGGCGCCACATTTTGCGTTATTTTTTCAGATTTAAAAGGAAATTTCCCTCCAGCAACTTCCAGTAGGGTTAGCCCCAAAGACCAAACATCGCACGTCACACTATATGGTTGGCCCTGTATTCGTTCTGGGGCCATATAAAATGAAGTTCCAGTGAATGTCATTGCTAGAGAGTTCACAGCCTCTCCACTGACACCAAAATCGCATAGTTTTACTTCTCCCTTTTCATTAAGAAGGATATTTTGAGGTTTAATATCCCTATGAATGATTTTTCTTTCATGTAAGTACGATAAGCCCCTTAATACTGACTCCGCTATCTTTCCTATCACCCTCTCACTTATTCTACCACCACGTCTTAGCAAGTTTTTATAAGTTGCCTCAAGTGATCTTCCTCCCATATATTCCATGGCAATGTATATAGAAGAACTCTGTTCGTCAGTAAACATACCATAGTACTGTACGATATAATTGGATTTGAAACTCTTATTGAATTGTAACTCTCTAAAAATTTGCTTTTGATATTCTGGGTCTGTATTCATAGTGTTAATTGTCTTTAATGCAAAAATTTTCTTTCCCTTCTTTAATCGACACTTAGCGACGGAACCACCCGCACCTTCCCCTAATATTCCTAATGTGGTGATCTCATTTTTCAGATGCCCAAACTTCCATGCTTCTTCTTCTAATTGATCTACATCCTTCCCTTGTATTAAGGTGGAACAAGAGCTCATGTTGGTCGCACTTATAGGGGTGGTGTTACTTCCGCTACTGCTTAGGTCATACGCCGAAAGAAGTGTTGATGGGTATGATTCCTCGCCATCTGTTACGCCGTAATCCTTCATCATTGAAGAGGTGTTTATCTTGATTAGTTTAGCGGAGGAATGACCACTAGACGGTGGTTCCGTGTAGGTGGTGTCAATATGCAAATTTGAGAACTTCTCAGAAAGCAACATATCATTAGCCACTTTATATTCTTTAGCTTCTTTTTTTGGTGTCAGTACCAACGGTGGTAATGGAGGTGGTACTGGTCTGTTTTTCATTGTTAAAGTAGATTTTGTACACGTGGATGATCTATTGTACAATAACGTTGAATTTGACGCCATAGATGATTCAGCCGAGGTAGCAGAAGTACTATTGTTTGAACATGGACTTTCATTCACCGACGAGTAGGGTGAACGGTTTAGAACTTGAGCATCATTAGCGGGTTTCACGTTTTGAAGTAAGTTCACTGGAAGAGTCAATCTTGGAGTCTTTTGGTGACTCCTATTGGATTCAGGTGGTTTGAACATCGAAGCCATTACTCCGGGTCGTATTATGTGTTCCTATTAGATTTAATGGCTGTGCCTTTTTTTGTCAATCAGATATTTCTTGCTTCAAATATAAGGTTTGAATTTTCTGTGAACGAACTTCGTGTAAATCAAAAGATAGTCTGCATATAAATATATGAATAACGTGTGTCTACGTTTCCTGCTTAAATTTCCAATACAAATAAGTGGAAATTTTAGAGCTTTTCCCTATGATCTCAGTCTTCATTTTCATCTTTATCCTAAGGATCAAATTTATTTCTTTTCACTTTTTTTCGCATGAGAAAGTCACAACCAAAAAGGGTAAACAGGTTCAATGCTTCTATGCGTTGGATAGTTCAGTAATGACAAATGAGGTTCTGAAGGGACCTTGTGGACTGTCAACGCTAGAACAAAGGTTTTGAAAATAGTTATTATCCTTCAAAGGAAAAATAAATCATCTGCTTCTTCTTTTTATATAGAGTAATTCCAAGAGTTATTTTTTATGTTTATTTGAGTCAAAATAACATTCCTAGGTGAGAATTTAGAAAAACAAAAGCTGACGTAAAAGCTAAATATTATACAAACTATTAATACAGTTCCCCAATAAACTCAGATAGACTACCTACCACGCATTAATACTTTTCCATTTCAAGTTGTTTTGTTGCCATCTAAAGTTTTTCCTGTAAACGGTTTATACACAGTCAGCAGTCCATCACTATCAACTGTGGCAACCAGATCTTCAATGCAATTATGATAAGCAACGGTATTGACCTTATTTTTTTCACCTATTTCCCTTCTACAACCCTCCGTGTGATAGAATGTCATGCTTTCTGCCTCCACTTCATCGGATACTACACCTTGAAAATCCTCATTTATTTCGCCATAAATGGAAAAAACTGGCTCAAAATTCCAATGATACACATTTCCTAACCCTCCAACTGAAATAACTTCAGTAGGTGAAATAGCAGAAAATTGAATTTTGGCAACTTGCTCACTGTAAAAATGATGAACTTTGAATAGTTCATTGATTCTATTATGCTCTTGATTTACACTTGGATTACTCCCTACATCTGCTGATGCCATAATTGCACGAAGATCCCAAACCTTGATAGCGCCACCACTTGTTCCGGTCATAAATAGCATATCGACAAAGGGTGATGCGGCAAAGCAACATGTTTTCCCATCCGAAGAATCGTTCAATGTCCAAAGAGGCTCTGCGCCTGTTCCATTACTCCAAAACCTTATAATACCATCATCGGAACAAGTGACAAATATTTGGTTATTTAGAAACTTAATTTCTTGAATATTTTCTATGCCGGGGACAGGTATTGTACAAAGTACTTCTCCTATTTTACTTGAGTTATCTACCAGCTTTATCGTAGCGCTTTCTCCATCAAAATGTTTCCCTCTAGTGACTGCTAGTGTTTTTGAATCTTCAGAAATTGCAAAATCAACACTTGGCCCATTGTTTTGATTTCTGGAGGATGTTGTCTTTAAAGAAGTGGGCACTTCTGTCATTGTGTAAACAGGCAATTTAACGCCCTCTCGAAACCATGCTAAAGAACCATTGGTGGAAAGGGCTATCACTTTTACATTTATTTCA
The DNA here is from genome assembly GCF_947241705.1 of Saccharomyces mikatae IFO 1815. Taxonomy (NCBI): domain Eukaryota; kingdom Fungi; phylum Ascomycota; class Saccharomycetes; order Saccharomycetales; family Saccharomycetaceae; genus Saccharomyces; species Saccharomyces mikatae. The sequence goes on along the minus strand of NC_079261.1, from coordinate 571,709 downwards.
CTATTGTCAACGTAAATCATCTTTTCAATCGTTTCATTTGTGAATTCCCACTTTGGAGTCAAAACGGTCTGCTCTACTTTCTGAGACTCCATCGTATAATCTGGCTGTGGCAATGGTTGTAGATTAGCTTCAGGTTTTCCGTAGTGAAGTCCAAGTGGCACTATACAGTCCACTTCAAAAATATTACTCCCTTGAGAATATAAAAGTGGCGCATTCAAAACACCTTTAGCTTTATTACATTCCTTATCGTTAGTAAAAACGAGACTTCTAGGTATGGATGGAAAATCGTCAATTTCTGGACCAAGGATGGGTTTCAAACTTGAGATATGTTGGTATAGAGATGGTATTGATTTTTTCCAAATTTTGAATTCTTCATTTTTGATTTTATTACCTTCTGCAACATCCAAAGTAGTCATATTAAGTAATTATTGGATAAAGAAGTAAGGAACTATAATACTGAGAATATCTAGTCAGATTGGTGGTGTTTTTATGATCCGAACGAATCACCTTGGATGTGCAAAATATTATTCAAAAAAATCAATACCGCTTATTAAAATTTCACAGCAAAATCGGCCGAACCCTTTCGAGGCAAAGATAGTTCCAAACCGGTAAAACGGGGTCGAAATTAATATATTTTGAAGCAGGTTGAGCTCATGCAAGGGAACCCCGAACGATAGGTTACTGCTATGGGGCACATAAACAAATACATATTTATGTAGGATAATTGTTATTTAACTGGACTTTTCTGTACCACTATGAGCCATTTCTTAAAAGTTGTTCATAATATTGGATATTGAGTTGCTTTTTCCTTGCCTGTATTAGATGATGCAGTCTTTCTTGCATAGATTCCAACGAGTCGATCTGCTGAAGGTATAGTTCCTGGTTAGTGGATACCCAGTCTAAATGCCTGTTACATTTCCATTTTGTGCATACCCCATAAACTGTAGTAGTCTCCTCATTTTCCCGCATCTCCTTAACAAACTCTTCTACGGTGCAAGGCAATCTTTCGTATGTAGAACAATAGCCACATATATTTCTCCTCGTTCTATTCTTACCACAGTTCTTCTTCTTCTTTTTTGTCCCTTTAATATCCATTTTACCGCCTTCCACGCTGCTTGCAACATCATCGCTCAACTTGCGAATTTTATCATATACGTTGTCTAACCAACCCAAATACACTTCTAAAAGTTCCAACTTTTTCTTGAATGATGGTAATGTTATCTCTTGAATCTCTCGAAGATCATTTTCAAGTGACTTCAGCGTCGTGTCTCGTACTACAATTTGATCAAAAATTTCCCTCTCATCATCAGTTTTTATAGCTACATTGTTATTAATAAAATCAAGTTGTCCAAACATCTTGAATTTATCTATATGTCCTGTTTGTTCGACCATTTCCTTGATTACTGCTCTATCCTCATCAGTTTTCAGTCGTGTCCAAATGTCATTCACAAACTCTCTACCATGTTCCTCCGAGCAGTATTTACTATCCTGTGAACACGGTTTATAGCAATCGCTTATTCTACATTTTTTCTTCCATAAGGTTTTTGGCAAACTCATTTCACCATTTATTATGGCATCCTTGTTTTTGCCAGTAATCCCTGCTTGACAGTAGGGACAAAAAAAAGAAAATACTAGATCCTTAAATTGGTCAGGAATATGAAGGCAAGCGAAATGAAACCATTCATCGCAACCATCACACCCCACCATTAGTTCCCCATAATCCGGCTTTTTACATATGCAGTATACGTCCTCTCCTGTAGTAGGATTTTTTTTTAAACTTGAGTACGGTGGACACCATTGCGGTAATGACATTTGAAAGAGATATGCAAAACTACAGAGATCTAAATTGCTCCTTCACGGATTAATTGAACTTTTTCCTTCTGATGAGTTTAGACTTAACTAAAAGTTTGCAATTAGCTAGGGCCTTATTTTGAAACTGTGCATGATATTACCCGGCTTGATCTTATAAGCAAGTAAGATTTGGCCGGACACATCCACTGATTTATAAGAAATATAATTAGATATCTGTGATCTCCTTCATCTAAAAAAGTTTATCTATTAAGTCTATCGAATATCACCAAACTGGCGGCGCTGTATATAAATAAGCATGAGGAAATAAAAAAGTAGATATAAAAAGTATAATGCAGTAAAAAAAAAGAAGTAGAGAACTGTTTTATCAGCAAAAAGAATGCATATGTTTTCATAGTCTGATTGATCTCTCCATTGACAAATTGTTTAACAGTTTGTCATAGGTAGCAGTGACTTTGACCTCACAATTGGAGTCCTCATTTGAGTTTGCGGGAAATGCTTCCACCACTTCCTTACCGGGACTGGACACAGAATTATCAGAATCCACGCCTGGTGTAAGTGTCGAAGCACTGTTCTGAATAGATTTGCCATAAATATTCTCCAATTCTATGTTGTTGGAATTAACGTTTTCAATCAAGTCGTCAATAGAATCAATACCTTTAGCCTTCATGATTGCTGATCTTAAAACAGCACCTGATGGAATCTTTGGTAAAATCTTAGGATTAACTGGACTGAATAGACTAGTGGCAGCGGTTTCATTGGTGGACGCTGAAACTGAAGAAGATGATGTTGACTTATCAACAGTTTGTATGTTGTCAGATGAATGGCGCGGTATGGATGGTGTTTGCCTTGCTGATTCATTTTCAGGGTATAAAGACCTCTGCTGTTGAACGAAGAAACCCCATTTATGTAATTCACCTTCTTCTTCTTCTTGCTTTTTACAGCCTGCAGAAGTACTTGACGATGAATTCTTAAACACCAATGGTTTGCCTGTGTAAACATCAATGGTTTTGCCAGAATCGGTTGCCATTAAATGTGGCCTAGCTGTGATTACATCATTCTCAGGTGGTATTCTTTCTTCGGAGATATGGTATCCGGATTCAACGTGTTTCAATGCTGGTAATTTTGAATCATCGCTAGAGTTAACGCTTTCTTTAGAACCATCGTTACCGGAACCTAGAACATCATTTAAGCTTGGATTGTGAGAAAATAATTCAAGTATATTGCATAAGTTTTGTTCTAAAAGGAGGAGCCTTACAAGGTTTTCCTTTTCTTGTAATGGCAATTCACCGGATTTCCTCTTCTCAAACATAGAATCTATTGTATGTTGAACATTGTGGTGCAAAATATGGAACTTTTCAATATATTTTTTCAGTAAATATCTCTTCGTGGCATCTTTCTTAACCATTATATTCTTATCACTCAACACGTTGAGTTTTTCAAGGACGCTTTCAGCGGTCATAGTAACTAAGGAGCCATCGAAGAGTAAATCATCCTGTGAATCCAATTCATCCAATTGAAAAGTCGAGTCCATAGTCCGTTTCATATTTCTCATCAAACACAACGCTATTCTTGATTGAATCTCTTCTGATACTAAGTCATAGTCAAAATCCAAACCGATCAAGTTGGGGGAATCTCTGGCAAATGCGTAGAGTGTGGATGACAAACTGTTTTTCGCAAACTGACCTTTAACCTCCAGTACACTCAAACTATCCGATTCTCCATCTGTGTTAGTCTGTTGCACGGTTGAGTCGCCGCTATTCATCAAATAGAAGTTTTCAACGTTTTGATTAGCCATGGATACGTGAGAAAGCGATTTGCACTTGATCAAAATATTACACACCACAGCTAGCTCTTTTAATGTCAAATTATTGCTATCCAAATGTATCCTCTTCAAGTTGGGGAATCTTGGTAAATACTTGTACATGTAAGGCAAAATATCTGGGAAGCATTGTGGCAAGTTGCTCAAATCCAAAAATATCAAATTAGGTAATTTCGAAAGGTACTTCAAAAGTAAAGCTAAATCATAAGAAGTCGAGATATTGGTACTATTTAAGATAAAATATCTCAAATTATCATATGATAGAGCAGACAATTTGCCGACCATTGGCTTTACCATGGCGGACAAATCATTAAATGCTAAATCCACACCTTGTACGTTGTATTGAGACATCCAGTTGAAAATAAACTTCAAGCAATCCTGGGAAATATTAGAAGTAGTAGCTCCCGCCAAACCAAGCCTGATCCCTGATTCTGGAAAGTTTTTCTGAGTGGCAAATGATGTTAACAAACGTGCAAAGCATGAGTAAGGAATCTTGTTGAATTGAATACCATTAAGTAATAACTCTTCTAGAGGTTTATGAGATCTCTGCAATAACACTTCTGTGAATAAGTTCCAATCCATATTATGGCGATAAAGTGACTCAGCAAGGTCAGATTTGATTTTCGTCTGAGAAATGTCCAGCTTATTCAATGATTTGTTTTGCAAAAGAAACTTACACAATAGCTTCCATCCATCTTGGTCAATCCGCACGTTCCTTAGGCTCAGCTTGTCCAAAACTGTGGAGTTTGCGAGGGCAGAGATGATTATCCTAAACATATCTTGGTTTAAGGCAACATTATCGAAAACTATCGTGTGGATGGGAGCGATAGTTATGAAATCACAAAATGAAAGAATATCAATCAAGGTTGGTTTAGGGTTCAGAAATTTCAATATTTGTAAGGGAGCCGTCTTATCCTTCACTTGTCTTAAAGTAGATGGAATGGGTAAGATTTCCCTTAGATGACAACACCTTGTATAAATAACATCCAAGGTGACTTCGTTATTTTCCATAGCATGATCATCTTGACACTTATCCTGAATAGGTTCCCCGAAATAATGCTCATGCATATGAATAGGCTTATCAATACCAATTTTTGAAAGATTTTCCGCGAGTTTATTATTGTCAAATTTCTGGTCTGAGTCTGCATTTTGTTGTAACAATTCTTCATTTGGCTTTGAATTGGAGCTCTTTGATGATTTTGCTGCAAGCGTACTACTTGCGTCCGAGGTGATTTTGAAGCTGGCCACTTCGGAGGCTATTCTGTTAGCAGCGAAGTGAGCTTCCTGCTGATGCTTAGCAGCCTCTCTCAAAGCCAGCTTTTGGTTCTCCAAAGCAAGTACATATTCTTTGGATGTCCTCGTATACAATGGGCCCTTGGTGGCGGAATTGGTAGATTTCGCTGATTGATTACTACTGGATATTCCGACAGATATAGAAGGAACCTCACTTATCATATCATCTGGAATTAGAATATTTCCCTTTTTTGGAGTTCTTGAAGGGAGTTGCTGAGGAGGGTCGGATTCGAATTTATCAACGGCAAACGACACCCTTTTCAATGAAACCGTAGATAGATCTTTTATTGAAAGAGCAGGGGAAGAGGATACTGATGGTGATATAGGGGTAAGTGTTTTGCTAGCCGTGAAAGCCGTTCCTGTCGATGGCGATGAAAGCCCCTTTCCACGAGAACTTGTAGTGACATTTTCTTTAACGTCTTTAGACGACTCATTGGCAGTCACGGTAGTATTAACGACAGGCAATGTTTTTTTCGCAGCGGGACCTGAAGAAGAGGTGGATCTTTTACTAAACAAAGACCCAAAAATAGACCTCTTAGATTTTTCTCCACTAGCTGAGTTGCTTCTCTTGATAGTAGCGTTCGATAATGAAGAAATCGGAGGAAGCTTTCCCTTGCCAATAGAGGAAGATGTGGTGACACTAATGCTCGAATTTGTCAACCTTGGTTTGGACGAGACAACAGCATTGGATATAGAAGTGGAGCGCTTCTTTCTTATGAATGAAGCGTCACACTTGTTGTCGCCACTATCTATAGCATCTATAGAATCCGCACTATCAATGTTGGCCAAATCGCTTCGGTTACCACTACTAACCGGAGTAAGTAGCGATATGTCGTCTGTGTCCGAGGCAGAAACGTTGCCATTGCCGCTGTTCAAGTCTGGTTTCTCGTTATTAGAAAGAGCTGCGTTGGACACCGATGAAGACCTCGCACGAAGTTTACCGTTTCCACTAATATTATTGTTCGTGCTATCGTGCCCAAGTTTTGAAGCAGAAGCAGATGAAGTAGACGCCGGTGACGTAGAAGGCCTTGATGGCTTTGTGTTCGTCTTACGCCTACTTTTCCCCTTATACAACCAGTCTACAGGCACATCGAACTCGGTGTTAGTTATCATAATCTGGATACTATCACCACTCCCTATATTGCTTTTTGAAGGACTTCCTTTTCCGCTTGTCTCTAGCACTACTATAGATTATATAAACTAAATTTTAGCGTTGTACTGTGGTATTGTTTTCCAGAACACGCTGCTCTTTCTATTAGCCTTCCCGCTTGCTTATTTGCTCACGAGACCAAGATTTCTTTTTTTTTTTTTTTGCTTCTTTTCTTTTTCTTGCTCTACCCTCTTCATCTTCCCACTTCTTCCTTGCGTTTCTACCCCTCTTCCCTTTACTTTTTTACTTTGCAGCAAAACCTAAGATGAGAAGGCAAAAAAGAATTGGAAAATGCCGATGGCAGATTTGACAAACATAGACAGCGAAAAAGAGATAGATGACCATCAAAAGACAGCGCGCTCATGAGTCTCAATTAATAGGTCAGATATAATACTGCCGATGTTTAAAAACTACGGCACTGTAACGTGTGGTCTATTACTGTTATGTCCGTGGTATTGACGACGAACGATGGCATCACCAGGACGTAATGTGGAAACACCGCGCGTTAACCCGCGGACGTCAATGCAAGGAGGTTTGGTTGTTATTTCCACGTATATCCGTGTTAATCCTCTCGGGGCCGAAGTTCGCACACTTTATCTCCGCCTTAATTCTCTGTTCTTCTTTGCTAGCCATGGCCGTCACAGACGATAAGGTGCGTTGCACCCCAAATCAGCCATAGGGAAGAAAAAAAAAAAGCATGTATGATCATGATGATGCAAAAATGAGAGGAAAAATGACTCAGGTTATTTATATAAGTAAATGAAAGGGTTTCTATGTAGCCTTTTTCCTCTCTCTTTCTTCGTTCTCTTTGCTTTTTAATATTTGTTACGAGTATGTTTTCAAATCCGCAAGAGCAGCCCTTCATATAACAATTGAATAAAGAACGCATAACACATTTTAACCCGATGTTTCCTATTATAACAAGATTAGCAAGACCTGCTGTGATGGCTGCCAGACCTGCGAACGTCGCAGGGTTTATGAGAGCGTCGAGTATAACAAAGAGACTTTACCATCCTAAGGTTATAGAACATTATACACACCCAAGAAACGTGGGCTCCCTTGACAAGAAATTACCCAACGTGGGCACAGGCTTGGTGGGTGCCCCAGCTTGTGGGGATGTGATGAGGTTGCAGATCAAAGTGAACGATTCCACGGGTGTTATTGAAGACGTCAAGTTCAAAACGTTTGGATGTGGCTCCGCCATTGCCTCCTCTTCGTATATGACGGAATTGGTGCAGGGGATGACTTTGGACGATGCTGCGAAGATCAAGAACACTGAGATCGCTAAGGAATTAAGCTTGCCTCCTGTCAAACTACATTGCTCAATGTTGGCCGAAGATGCTATTAAGGCAGCTATAAAGGATTATAAGTCAAAGAGAAACACTCCAACCATATTGTCGTAGTGGAAAACCAACACCCAAGAAAATAATAAAGATAACAAGAACGAGAACAAGTCCTCATCAGTAAACTTGGCTTGTGCAAGCATGTATTCTGTTACTCATTAATATTGTCCTATTTCCTCCCTTTAATCTAGCATTTCCTTTCTCTCCCTTTCGTGCATATCCCTCTAGATATATTTCCATGATGAGAACGGGACGGACATGTTTTTTCCACCTCATCTGGTACTACTAGTATTCTTCCCTTTACCCTCCATCTTTTTCCCTCCATTATATATCTCTATTCTCATGCGTGGTATCCGGCATTCTTATTATATAAATATTCTTTAGTTGTAAAAGACTGTTTTAATTAACACTATTTATCGCTACACCCGACTATACTCACATATTTTCCCATCTTGACGCTCAACCAGACATGTATACGAAAATAACGATTGAGAGAAATTTACTTTTTACAATTGCTAACGTATACATAACGCCAAGAGAAGTTGGTGTTAGGAGCGTCGGGTTATCAGTTCTTTCCGTACTTGACTTCTCTAAAGAAGTCCATGACATTGGTGAATACTACCAACAATAACCCACCACCAGGAGCCAGTCTCATAACCTTTGGTACGAACCCCTTATACAGAGCTTTGAATCCTTCCTCACGATACACTAAAAGCACCGAAGACAGGGACCAGTTATACTTTCTAAGAGGCCCTGAGCTTCTTTGGATTCTTGACTTCACCACATCAAATGGTGTATTCAACAAGCACCCGACAGTGCCACCGATAGCACCTGCGATCAAATCATTTCTTGTCTTTTCCGTGTTCGTCTTAGCCGCCGGCAAAAGCTTCCGCACCTGAAATATGATACCGAAATAACCGGCATTCCAAAGGACATGTCTCCAGATGGTGGCTTCTAACCCGTTGAAAAGTGACAAGACACCACCCTTAGCCACACTGTTCTTTACCACCTCAATGGGTGTCTTAAACGGAGAATTTACATCCTGCAGCCTAATCTTTACCAATTCAAAAGGCGCAACTATAAAGGCTTCCACGGCACCGGCCGATGCACCGCTGCATATGGCGATTTTTTGAGTCATCTCTCCATTGGGTGTGGGGAAAATCTTTTTGTAAAACAGTTGGAACGTATCATTCCCCGAGAACTTGATTGCTCTCTTTGGAGCTTCCATTAATATAGGCGACGTGATACCCTTGTACAGATGTGAAAACCCTTCCTTCTTGACAATTTTTGTCAAACAATCCATCACACCCGTGTAATGATCTGCTGCTACCTTCACTGCATCTACTACAGGGCTGCTTTTAGTGGTAACTTGCAATTGCATTCTTGTCTTTACCACGTCCAATGGGTACATAACCAATAGCTCCGAGACGCCAGCAATGGCGCCCGCTGTGAACTGGTATATAAACGGCAAAGGTCTGTTATCTATGGAAGACATCTTACGGTTCTTTTATGTTTCTTTCACCTTCGCTACAATTTTCATTCGAGGGCGGATAAGATAAAGGTTCTCGTAAGCTACTAATATATATCAGGGCGGTCACCCTCACAGAAATCCCCGAGAATCTTCCTTTTTTTACCAAATCAGATCTAGCGAGTTTGCAGTTTTTTTCCCTACTTCTATCGCCGCATCATAATGAAAAAAGATCATGGGGTAATAGTGGAAATAAGCTGCAAAAAAAAAGAATATCGATCGAAATAGGTCCTCATATTACTTGTAGCAGTACGGGCGAAGTTGGCTAACCGCTCGGACCAGCGGCTTGATGAAAAAGTAATCCCGGTGGTCGTGTTTTGATAACGCTAGAAGTGCTTGTTACCTACTATGTACTACTTATGCCTATGACAATGGAATGAAATTTCCCACGATGCAAATTGGAATGTTGTACCTATCCCTTCTGATCGTAAAGCTAAAACAACATGGTCGCTTGCGGATTCCGTCTTTGGTTCGAAGACTACAGCTTGTCAAAACAGCCTTCTGACCCTTATCAAACGCTATAGAGCCATATTTTTCCCAGAAATTCACTGCACTTTCCTCCGTCATCAACTCGTAGATCGCTAGCTTCCCATCGCGTAAATCATCTACTGTGCAATCGACCAGTGAAGCAAATTCTTTATTAGCCCTGTATATCTCACCTGTACGTCTACACAAACACGCAGGCATACTCATGGAAGTGAATACACGATCGTATGACAATAGCATCCTTTCAAAACTTTCTTCTACCAAAACTAAATCGACATCCTTCAACGAGCGTGCAATGGTTCTGAACGCCGGTCTGATAGTAGACAGTGGTTTCAAAATTCTTTGCTTGGAAGATTGGTTCATATATTTATCCATGTAGTCTTGTAATCTCGCGTATCCCTTGGCATAATTATATGGCTTCAACAACCCTGCCTCCAGTTTCGCATTTATGACCAGTTTCAACCGATCTTCTGGTGTCATTTCTGTGGATGGATCCGCTGCGGTTAGAAAAAATTGTTCCTTCGGTGTTGGTGCACTGTTTTCGTTTGCATTGGTCAAAGTTAGAGACTCTTCCTTTTGTTGATCTTGTCGATTCGCCTTCGAGGCATTATTGGGGGAATCTGACACCATACCTGGTACCCTGTGTTCTTGTCTTGTTACTTCACTTACATCTCTACCGTTGTCGTTTTGGTATTCCAATGGAGATTGCGTGCTTTGAGAACCATTTTCCAAATGAACATTATTCGTATTTCCAGAGCTTAAGGATGCTTGACTTAACAAAGGATTTTCTAACATCGAAAGAAATTCGTTTAAAGAACTAAATTCTGAACCGACATTCTCGGACACAAATACAGGTTGGTGTGGAAGCAGCAAACTTGTCGTGTCATTTACAACAGAATTGTCTAATTTTGGTGACAATTCCTCTCCATATTTGGAGCTACGATTGTCAACAGAGCCGCTAAGATTATTCTGATAATCAAATAAGTTTCCACCATGTGTTCTATTTGCGTATTTTCCTGGTATCATACCGTTATCCTCCGGAGAATTTTCCATATGTGATGCCCTTTCATTTGAAACTGCAATATCATCTTCCCTGCACAAATGTGCGATGTCCCTCTTAACACATCTAGAACATGGCCTTTGTTTATCACACACTACATGCGACCGTTTACAAAATAAACATGTTTTAAAAGCCTTATTGGTTCGCTTTACACTGCTGTTTGCTGACATTTTTTTGCCAGTATATATCGAAGTATAAATTGTGTCGATCGAAATTTTCTAACTCTAACTTACTGGTAATGGACTTCCGCAATATATCTCATGAAGGTTACTTTTTTCATCCATCCCAGAGACCTCAGCCTTCCTCAGCATTCAAATATTTTTTCATATTTCGTATTATTTGTTTTATTTTTCCTTATTTTCTGCCATACCAAGGTGCTCTATTTTCCCCATCTAAGGAGCGGATCTGTAGGAAAAGCAGCGTATACCATTGGAAAAGCTTTCCCCTCGCATATGTTCTATGACAGGTGAGTATGATATAGTTTATAAGGAGATAAACAATTGATACAAATCGAGGAAGATTGTTAAGTCTAAAGAGCAGCAATCACCCAGATACCATTTATAAAGTAATATAATTCTGGACACAAATCAAAGTAATATCTCGACGTGCAAGCAAATAATACCACAGTCAAAGCTATATTAGATCGTTATGATAATAATTCATCATATCATTCGGCCTACACGTCCATTGGTTAGGACTTTCGCTAAATCAACCTTTCAGTTAATAACACATTCACTTTTTCCAAGACAGGCCATCTTTAGGAACGTTCTCTTAAGAAGCTATACAGTGGATAGTGAGAAACCAAAACATGCATTCGATATTTCAAAACTGACAAGAAGTGAAATTCAGCAACTGCGAGAGTTGAAAAGGACAAGGGAGAGAAAATATAAAGATCGAACAGTTGCATTTTATTTTAGCAGCGTGGCGATACTTTTCTTGGGTTTGGCATATGCGGCAGTACCCTTGTATAGGGCCATTTGTGCACGTACTGGTTTTGGTGGAATTCCCATAACAGATAGAAGAAAATTTACCGATGATAAATTGATTCCTGTGGATACTGAAAAAAGAATTCGAATCTCATTCACCAGTGAGGTGTCACAAATCTTGCCGTGGAAATTCGTTCCTCAACAACGTGAGGTATACGTTTTACCTGGCGAAACAGCTTTAGCCTTCTACAAAGCCAAAAATAACAGCGACAAAGATATCATTGGCATGGCTACTTACAGCATAGCGCCTGGTGAAGCAGCTCAGTACTTCAACAAAATTCAGTGTTTTTGTTTCGAAGAGCAAAAATTAGCTGCTGGCGAAGAAATAGACATGCCTGTTTTCTTCTTTATCGATCCTGATTTCGCCAGTGATCCAGCTATGCGGAATATTGATGACATAATATTGCATTATACTTTCTTCAGAGCACATTATGGTGACGGTACAGCCGTAAGTGACTCTAAAAAGGAACTTGAGATGGATCCAGACGAAAAGGCAGCATCACTGGCTAATGCTGCTATATTATCCCCAGAAGTCGTAGATACAAGGAAAGATAACCCAAAGTAAACTGTAAATACAAGAGTATTCAATGTAAATATATACTGTTATGCTTCAAAACTAGATACAGCACAATGGCATGATATTGTGTGGTTGTAAACATATAATTCCGGAACCCTAGCTCCTGTAGGCCATCGTGTCGTTGATTTTCTAGCAACTATATAAAGAAGATGCTTTTTGTTCAAATGAAGACGTAATTATTTTTGGACGGCTATTATTTACATCCAGACACCTGAAACACCCATAAAATAGTAAGCATCCCAAAACCTTTCTTTTTTTCAATGGCTTTTCGATCGCGGAAATGTTCCATCCGCGAATCTCGGAAGCTTCATATTGACATCGCAGAGCCTCGTAATTGCTAAATTCTTTGAAAAAAAAAATAAATAGACAAGTTACAGATATAGTTAAAGTAATAAATTGAAGAAGCCTTCTTAATTACACTTCCTATTACCTTCCAGAACTAAAAAACTGTCACAAATCTCAGCAACAATGGCTTTCCAAAAAGACGCTAAGTCCTCTGCTTACTCCTCTCGTTTCCAAACTCCTTTCAGAAGAAGAAGAGAAGGTAAGACTGATTACTACCAAAGAAAGAGATTAGTCACCCAACATAAGGCCAAATACAACACTCCAAAGTATAGATTAGTTGTTAGATTCACTAACAAAGATATCATCTGTCAAATCATCTCTTCTACTATCACTGGTGATGTTGTCTTAGCTGCCGCATACTCCCATGAATTACCAAGATACGGTATTACCCATGGTTTGACCAACTGGGCTGCTGCTTACGCTACTGGTTTGTTGATCGCCAGAAGAACCTTGCAAAAGTTGGGTTTGGACGAAACTTACAAGGGTGTTGAAGAAGTTGAAGGTGAATACGAATTGACCGAAGCTGTCGAAGATGGTCCACGTCCATTCAAGGTCTTCTTGGATATCGGTTTGCAAAGAACCACTACCGGTGCCAGAGTTTTCGGTGCTCTAAAGGGTGCTTCTGACGGTGGTTTGTATGTCCCTCACTCTGAAAACAGATTCCCAGGTTGGGACTTTGAAACTGAAGAAATTGACCCAGAGTTATTAAGATCTTACATCTTCGGTGGTCACGTCTCCCAATACATGGAAGAATTGGCCGATGATGATGAAGAAAGATTCTCTGAATTATTCAAGGGTTACTTGGCTGATGACATTGATGCTGACTCTTTGGAAGACATCTACACCTCTGCTCACGAAGCTATCAGAGCTGACCCAGCTTTCAAGCCAACTGAAAAGAAATTCACCAAGGAACAATACGCCGCTGAATCCAAGAAGTACAGACAAACCAAATTGTCCAAGGAAGAAAGAGCTGCTCGTGTTGCTGCCAAGATTGCTGCTTTGGCCGGTCAACAATAAATTATGGATATATAATGTCATTTTAAGATATTTTAAGTAAACTTATCTTCACATATAACCTTTGTATTCATTTTTAACTGTTAACTCATTCAGGTTATTTTTTTTTTCGTGAGGTACTAATACCCTTTTTTTTAACACTATTGTGGCAGTGAGCACTTAGCTCTTGATGAGAAGAGAAAAGCAAAAAGAAGTTACCACAAAAAGAAGTTTATTTTATAAAAGTAGGCATCCCATTCATCAATCCTATTTCTTTACGCAATAAACCTTTAGTATTATCTTCTCTACATATGTTTTTAACTAAGTTTTTTTCATAAAAGCATCATTATCTGGTATAAAAGGTCACGCTATATTATCAATGAGAAAACAAATTTTAATGGTTGTAGCACAAGGTGTTCTATATTCTACCGTTTTTGGTGAGCGAACAAACATTGGGCTTTCCACTGAAGAACTGGGGGGTGATTCAATTCTATATTTTAATGAAGACCCGATAATAGTAGAGATCGATAAAAAAGCCATAGACAAGAAGGCTCTGGAACAATTGGCAAGCACTAGAAATGTTGTTCTTACCGATCTACCAGACACTCTTGAGTTTATAGACTTCAAAGAGTACGCAAAAATGAAATCTAAATCAGATATGCTGCTAGAGTACATCAACGAGTACGAATTTGATGATTTTGAAAGAAGTTCTATGGGTGCTATTGATGAAGAAGAGGAAGAAGATTTAATCTATGATTTTAACGTTCAGGCGGATGATATGGGCAAGCTAAATGCGAATATTTACGAACTAGTAGAAGAAAAAGATATATCCAACACTCTCGAAAAAAACGTTACCAACTCAAACGCATCTGTGTCAACTACTACTGTTGGTCCTTCAATAACATCTCATTCCTATGTTGCTTCCTCTACCTCTTATTCCAATGTTTCAATATCGGATGAGGACTATGACAACGCAGGCACATTTTTGACTCCAACAACGGTGGCATTAGCGGTGATGTTAACCATTCTATTATTTATACAGACCTATTAGATAGATTACTTCTATTTAAATAAGAAATTTATTTGGCTAGTATTTCTGTTTATTTACTGTCACCTTTCAAATAATCACTCATGACGAGAAAGTTTTTTGGCGAACTACTGACAAAAAGAATTGAAATTAAACTTACTACAGAATTACAATTTAAGGCCCTATTGCTTTCAAAAAAAAAAAAAAAACTCCAGATCTTTCTTTGTCACTCGGAACAAAAGATTATTAGATAACTTACCATGGTAGCAGTATGTTTATTATTTTTATCTAGCCATCTACCCCTCTCTCCTTTGTTTTGTTCGCTAAAACACGATACTAACTCACGGTTTTATTTTCATTATTTAATATCCAACAGACAGTCAAGAGGACCATCCGTATAAAAACCCAGCAACATATTCTACCGGAAGTTCCACCAGTTGAAAATTTTCCCGTTCGTCAATGGAGTATAGAAATTGTATTGTTGGATGATGAAGGCAAAGAAATTCCTGCGACAATTTTTGACAAAGTTATTTACCACTTGCACCCAACTTTTGCTAATCCCAACAGGACGTTTACTGATCCACCATTTAGGATTGAGGAACAAGGTTGGGGTGGTTTTCCATTAGATATAAGCGTTTTCTTATTGGAAAAAGCAGGCGAGCGCAAAATACCACATGATCTGAATTTTCTACAAGAAAGTTATGAAGTGGAACATGTTATCCAGGTTCCTCTTAATAAACCAGTTTTAACCGAAGAACTTGCGAAAAGTGGGTCTATTGAAGAAACGACAGCCAATGCGAGCACCGTTGGGAAAAGAAGGACTGCCACAAGCACAACCACAGAACCAAAAGCGAAGAGAGCTAAGACAGGTAGTGCATCTACCGTGAAGGGCAGCGTAGATTTAGAGAAATTAGCATTTGGTTTGACTAAACTAAATGAAGATGACTTAGTTGGCGTCGTCCAAATGGTCACTGACAATAAAACGCCGGAGATGAACGTGACGAATAATGTTGAGGATGGTGAATTTATAATTGACTTATATAGTTTACCTGAGGGATTATTGAAAAGTCTATGGGACTACGTTAAAAAAAATACCGAGTAATAAAAGCTAAAATAGCGTCAGACCGATGATGCACGCTTTTACATTTGTACAAATAGAATAGGTTGGTTTTTTTGTCTTAAATAATTCGTACTCCTCAAACTACGAAAAGTTCCAAACACAGAATATTACAACATATTTTTATCTTGGATATTATATAATTATACAATAATTCCTATTTCTTCAAGAGTAACAACCATATATAGGAAAAAGGAAAAAAAATGGAAAGAGAAAGAAAATACTACAGAATAGAGTATTGGTTAAAGAATGACAACGCACAAACGGAAATATATCAAAAACCATACATACTACAATGGACCAAATATCCAAAAATGCATGTATAGTTATGAACAGTTTAATGGAGTTGAAAATCAGTGCAGCCCGACAAGTTACATTCCGTCTTCTAAATGAGGGTCAAATCCTGTGTTATCCGAGGTACTATTGCCAAAAAGCCCGTTAGAAGGCATATTATCATTATTTTGACCATGCGAATCCTCCTGATGCGTCTGACCATCTTCATTATTAGTTGATGCAGCCGATGAGGGATGTTGCGATAAATTTTGTTCCAAAATAGCCGATGAATTTGGAGATTGTGAGAATTTTTTTTTTGTTTTATAAATTTTTTCCAAGTTACCAGTCACTTTTATCAAGTAATCAGGTAAGGGTTTACCACTCTTCAAGTATTGCAATTTCCAATTACGGGCTTTATCTTTTAATTGAACTTGCGTTCTGTTTTTCAGGTTCTCAGTAATTTTACCACCGGGGCCATATAAATCCAGGATCTTGGACCACGATGGGCCAACTTCTTTAAGACCTTCTACTAGCGCTTCTTCTTCTTCCTTAGACCAAGTTCGTTTTGCCTTAGGTTTTCTTAGCCCAATACTGCCAGTATTGTTACCGCTATTGTTGCTGTTATGAGCAGAATGAGGGCCAGCACTGCTGTTGCTCATAGAAGCTGCAACAGCGGCATCTACAATGGATTGTGTGATGGCTGGATTTTTAGTAGAGGCACCTGTGGAAGCCGGTTGAATATTATAGTGACTTGGGCGAGAAGATGTTAAAAACGCAGACGTACTGTTCGACTGGTTTTGATCGTCCATGAATTCTAAAGTTCTGGTCCCAGTAGAGAAGAGTACTTGGGGATCAAACTCGTTCGCATCAAAGTCGTATAATGGCGATTTTCCACGACCTTTTCTGCCCCATATGATAAGGCCCATATTTTTATTACAATAATCTAGCAATTCTCTAATAAACTGAGACCATTCATAGCTTTGGGTTAAAGAATTAAAATCCTGAACAATCTTCAAATTTTCTCTACGACGATCACACCTCTCGACAAAATCTTTCTCTGACGGAGTCAAAAGTGTAATGTCTCCAGAATCGCCGGTCCTTCTCTGCACGAGTATATCAGCCAGGTTGGATGGGAAGATCAGATCCAAAAGTTCCTGTTTTTTCTCCGCCGAAACCTCGTTTGCCTCGTCCTGGAAGTCTTTCAAGCCGGCAATGTAAGCCTGCGTTTTCAAATCAAGGTACAAGATGGCTTGCGATTTCAAAAACTTTCCACTTTGCTCCAAGGAATTATTGCCCACGGTATTTGTGTTCGGACAGAAAATATCAAGAAATATCGACTGTAGCAACTCGAATCCGTAATTGAGGCAGTTTAGCGATGTCAAAAGAAATGTCAGCAGATTGGCCTTTCTTATGGCAGTAATAATAAAGGGCTCATGGCCTCTCAATATGAGAGGTGGGGGAGAATTAGGGAACCATAGACCAGGCGCAACGTCATGAACAGACAGCAAGGGCGACCTGGTATGATAAATCATTCTGATTTGCTTGAAAAGTTTAACTAGCGTTTGAAAAATTTCTGTTTCGCCTGAGCTCAGGAAAGCCGTCTGATCGGTCAAAACCGCTATAATATTGGGAGAGTTGGCATTAAGGATTAGAAACCTCAGCAGCTGAGTGGAGATATTGTCCAGCAAACATAACGAGCATATAGTCAACCTAGTTCTTGCGGGCAGACTTTGGATGATGTCATTAAAGCGGTTCATGCTTTCGTTGTTATTGGATAGTTGCGAATCCATGGCGAATGGCAAAAAGAAGTAACCAAGAACAAATTGGTACGAAAGGCTTTCAGTCGTTGATGGCACAACCACAATCTTAGGTGTTGGCTAGACAATAGGTGCAGACGTCAATAGTAAACATTATATTATTATTAATATGTTTACAAGGAAGGGCAAAATACTGAGGAAAAATAGCCAAGTGAGGTCTTTCCGGGCTTTTGCGGGAAGGGGCAAAAATGTATAGGTTTTGATATAGAATCTTAGGGTACTAATTATGCTGACTCGAACATTAATAGGTCATACATTATAATGTGTCTAGGGAGTTTTCATACATATTCTATTACCTGAAATAAAACAGTTTATCTACACACTTTACATTATATATTTAAGAGAAGTACATATAGTATAGAATGGGAAGGATAGAATTTGAATAAAAGCATACAAAAGTGTTCACCCGAATAAAATCACAAAATAAGCAGCGGAGAGAAACAGAATAGAGATTTACAGTACCGGCAGTAAACACTTTAATAAGATTAAAGAGTAGAGAGAAAGGAAAATTTAGGAATAATACAAAATTTTAATTGTGATGGGACACCAAAGTAAAGAAAAGGAATAAATTTATTATTGCTATCATCATTGTTATTCTTGTTTGAGTTTTCGTTTTTTTTAGGTGGAGAGTTTGACCTTTTTCTTATTTAGTTTAATAATGCCTGAGGGGCCCTTTGGTTGCACCAGTTCGCCATTTTCAACACATTTCTTGATAGCACTATTAAACAAATAGTCAAAATTCGAGCTTGTTTTTAACTTTGATGAAAAGGTGTCTTTGACATACTTTTTCAGGACAATACGACTGGAGCCTTTACCATCATTAAGTTCTGGCATGCTCTTTAGGATCATTTCTTTATAGGTCAGTGAAGAAGGCGAAGAGGCCTTCTTGGCGGTAACGGTAGGCGATTTTTTTTTCACTACTTTCTTTGGCGTTGGTTTTGTAGCTGCGACCTTTGCCTTTGATGTAGCCGTACTTACGGAAGTAGCGGCTTGCTTAGGTTTAGGGCTGGTCTCTTTCTTTGGCTCTGGAGATTTCTTCGACTCTGGAGATTTCTTTTTAACCAGCTTCAAAGTCCCAGCGGGGCCCTTTGGCTGTTCAAAATCACCGACTTCCACACCTTTCTTGATCGCATTGTTGAAGTACAAATCAAAATTGCTTGTTGACCCAACGATAGGGTAGTTCTCCTTGATAAACTTTTTGAGTGCAGGACGACTGGATCCCTTACGCTCCTTCAAAGCCGTGAGCCCTTCTACGATCAACTCTCTGTAACTCTTGGAAGAAGGTTCCTCCTTTTTTGCTGCTGTTTTCTTAACAGCGGCTTTGATAGTCGGTTTCTCCTTGCTCTTGCTAGTCACGGGTTTCTTGCCCTTACTTGTAGTCTTGGTAGTAGGTTTTTTGGGTGCCATATTGCTTAGTATGTGATTATGATTGCTGTTCTTGCTACGAATCGTTATCAGGTGCCCGTAAACAACATCTTCCCCAAATATATAATTGCTCCTTCTCTTTAAATAAAAGGCAGATAAACAAAAAACTTTCGCCGCCCGCTTTTCCACACAAAAAACAACAACAACGGCATAGAACGCGACGCGAAAATGAAAGTCCAAAGGGAATAAGCAAAAATCATCCATTGAATCTATTGCTGTGTAAAACAGATTTTATAGACCAATTGTCGTTGATAGAACCATTAATGCAGACCACTGCTTCATCGTGATTGAAAACGTCGTCGTGATGATTAATGTTTTTTGAAGGGTCGAATCTTGGCCTTCGAAGGTAGGGTAATACAATGAATTTCTAGGGTTGAGATAATCAACAGCTTAGGGTACGTGGTAAGTGATGTGACAGTTGAAAAGAAAACCAAAAAATTTTTCCTTTCTTTTTCCTGGCGATGAGATGAGATGAAATTTTTCAAACAGATGATCTTTGGCACAGCTTATAAAAGAGTTATGTAGGCTGTTGTCGCACCAAATATAAGTAGGAACTAAAATTGTTGTAAGAAATCATCAGCATGACGCAATCCCTGGGTATTGAACAGTATAAACTCTCGGTCGTATCTGGTGGGAAACCGACGTTGAATAATTTCAGTTCAGTGACCGGCAATAAGAATATTGCCCGTCTGTCACACGACCAACGAAACTATATTATCCCTTTCAACAACCAAATTAAGGTATATTCAGTGGAAACTAGACAATGTGTCAAGACTTTGAAGTTTGCGAACAATTCCACGCTGTCCGAAATCTTTTCACAGGAACAAGACGATAATGAATCCATTGTGAAGATACTGCTGGGTGATATAACTGTTTCGCAACAGGAGGATGCTCATCTAATTACAGTATTCACCAAGAATGGCCATGTGGTCGTTCTAAACTATAAAGGAAAACTGGTGGAGTCCCCTAAGCACTTCAAAATCTCCTTGGAAAATGAAAAGCTTTTGAATGTTTTTCATAATAAGGGCAGCTACAGGCTTTTGACGACATTCAAGGACCCCAGCCAAAAGGCACACAACTCGTTACAGTCATATAGATTACACGGGCTGGAGTTTAATGACACCAAGAAGCAATTTGATGTAACTGACCAAGCAGAATGGAATAACATCATATTGTCGAATGTTTCCTCCAACGGTAAACTATTGACTCATATATGCAAAGATGCTTCAACCAAAGACCATGAACACAAATCTATTTCAGTTGTTTCACTTTTTGATGACTCCGTCAATATGAACTTCCCCCTCAGTTCCGTCCTTTCTTCACAGACTCAATCCCTATCCTCTAATACAAGATACGTTTCATGTATGGCTATAGACAATGTGGGTCAACAATTAGCCATTGGGTTTGCCTCTGGAGTTATAAGTATTGTGAACCTGGCCGATTTACAAGTAAGGTTGCTCAAATGGCATATCGATTCCGTTTTATCACTAGCATTCTCACAAGATGGAACCTATTTATTGTCTGGTGGTTGGGAGAAGGTTATGAGTTTATGGCAATTAGCAACAAACTCTCAGCAATTCCTGCCCCGTTTGAACGGTATCATAATCGACTGTCAAGTATTGGGGCCACAAGGTAACTACTACTCTCTAATTTTACAGATGACTGAAAACAACTCAAATTCTGACTATCAATTTTTACTCTTGAGCGCTTCAGACTTGACCTCTAAATTATCGATTAACGGGCCATTACCGGTGTTTAGTAGCACCATAAAGCACATTCAGCAACCGATCTCTGCCATCAATACTAAGAACTCCAGCTCAATTGGCTCCCTCAACCACTCTAAAAAGAAACAATCAAGAAAAGTGATTAAATCGAAAAGACAGGATTTTACCACAAATGTAGAAATAAATCCTATTAACAAGAATTTATATTTCTCACACATTTCTGCTATTCAAATTTTTGACTTTTATAAAAACGAACAGGTTAATTATCAGTATTTAACATCAGGTGTCAATAACTCAATGGGTAAAGTTAGATTTGAACTTAATTTACAAGATCCAATAATAACTGACTTGAAATTCACTAAAGATGGGCAATGGATGATTACATACGAAATTGAATATCCACCAAACGATCTTTTATCTTCCAAGGATTTAACCCATGTCCTCAAGTTTTGGACTAAGAATGATAATGAAACAAGTTGGAATCTAAAGACAAAAGTGATAAACCCACACGGAATAAGTGTCCCGATTACCAAAATTTTGCCTTCTCCAAGATCTGTCAATAATAGCCAAGGCTGTTTAACGGCAGATAACAATGGTGGGTTGAAATTTTGGTCATTCGACTCTCATGAAAGCAACTGGTGCTTGAAAAAAATTTCCTTACCAAATTTCAATCACTTCAGTAATTCTGTCTCTTTGGCTTGGTCTCAAGATGGGTCTCTAATATTCCATGGTTTTGATGACAAATTGCAAATTCTAGATTTCGACACTTTCAAAAAGTTTGAATCTTTGGAAAATACAAAGACTGTCAGTGAATTCACATTAGACTCTGAAATCCAAACCGTTAAATTGATCAATGATACGAATTTGATCGTAGCTACCAGAACTACATTAAGTGCAATCAACCTATTGCAAGGTCAAGTTATAAACAGTTTTGACTTATATCCGTTCGTTAACGGAGTTTACAAAAACGGTCACCTGGATAGACTGATTACTTGTGATGAAAAAACAGGCAACATTGCACTCGTAGTAAATCAACAACTAACTGATTTTGAAGGTATACCAACCACGAAATACAAATCCCGTATTATTATATTTGATTCTGAATTATCTAGAAAATTAGGTAACTTCACACACTGCGAATACATATCTTGGATCGGTTGGAATTATGACACTGATTTCATATTCCTGGACATAAATTCCACATTAGGTGTTGTCGGAACCACCGTGAATACTCAGTTATCCGATGAAGTTAATAATGAAAGCATAATGGATGGACTGGTAAGTAGCACCACTACTTCTACCGTCTCAAACACTGATGCGTTTGCAGAGCAACTAAAAAAATTAACATCAAGAGGTAAAAAAAGTGCTGCTAGGAATAATAATGCTGATAGTAACGACGAAGATGAAGAAGACATCACTTTGGAATTTATAAACGGCGAAAAGAAGGATAAGCTAGTCAATATGAACAGTTTTACAAGCATGTTTGACAATATTCAAAATGTGCAAATGGATACATTTTTCGATCGTGTAATGAAAGTGATCACGTAGTTTCTGCTCCATCCACTAGGTGCTGAAATAAATAGATGGAATTATATAGCAAGTAAAAAATTAAAAACGTCTGTAAAATTTAGCGACGAGGAGAACGTTAAGGGAAGTGAAAGTCAACAAGGATTAAGTGCCCAAAATACTTCTCAATTGCAAATCTCACAACTTTGGTGAGACGCAGAATAAATCTCTTCGTACGATTTTTATTTGATGAGCATCTTCAAGCAAGATGAATAAAATAATATCTCCAAATAAATCACCTTTTTTTTTAACTAGTACTTTCATAACGCACGTTTACTAGTCAAGACTTGAAATTCAATAATTGGGTAACTTAATATTCTGCCAGATTTTCTTGGTACATACGGTGATTCAGAAAAGGAGTTACGACAAACTGTTGACTGTCCCGGCTTTCCTCCACATTCAATCGAATAAAACTTTAAAAGGTATCCGCTAAAAATGACCTCTTCTCTTAATGAGTTAAACTTGGTTCAAGTGCTTGAACAGGCAAGTAATCCACAACATATTAGGTCTGAAGTTCAAAAATTAGCCGAACAACAACTAAAGCAATGGGAAACTCAGGCCGGATTCCATTTCTTATTGCAGTCGATATATCTCAATTTGTCAAATTCATTGCAAATTAGATGGTTGGCGGTAATTCAGTTTAAAAACGGTGTGGATAAGTATTGGAGGTCCTCTAGAGTTAACGCTATACCTAAAGACGAAAAGGCTTCCATTAGAGGTCGTCTTTTTGAAATGATCGATGAACAAAACAATCAACTTTGTATACAAAATGCACAAGCTGCAGCAAGGATTGCAAGACTAGATTTCCCGGTAGAATGGCCAAATTTATTTGAGGACTTGGAAAACCTATTAAACGATGAGACCATAAGAAAAGACTCGATTAAAATTTATAACATATTGATGCATGTGAATCAAATCATTAAAGTACTAGGTACGGCGAGAATAGGAAGATGTCGACCTGCTATGCAAAGTAAAGTTCCTTTGATATTCCCATTAATTGTTAGGATATACTTACAATTCTTTGAAAATTGGACAACTTCCTCCAACCTCAACTATGAAAATCTGTCCAGTTTGCAGGTTTCTTATTTATCACTAAAAGTTTTAAGAAGAATAATTTGTGAAGGGTATGAACGTCCTCAAACTGATCAATCCGTTTGCGATTTTATTAAGCTATCTGTTTCACACTTTGAGATGCTGATTTCAAACCATGAAAACTTTAGGAAATTTGACATTTACGAAAAATTTATCAAATGCTTAGGTAAATTATACTTTAATTTAGTAACTGGATCTCCGGCTAATTTCATATTACTCCCATGTTCTACTCAAATTCTAATTACCTACACTAGGTTGATTTTTAACAAAGCTCCTATAGTATATAAAGAGAATTCTGACGTTACTGGGGACTTTTGGGAACAAAATGCTATCAGAGGACTTTTAATTCTTAAGAGAGTCATTAATTTCATTCACAAAAAAGGTGCCATTACTTTAAAAGCAAGAAGCGATAAGCTAACGATAGATGCTTCTATCAACAAAATAAATACAGAGTTTTTGAATGAAAATTTAATCACAAGGTTGGTCGATAATTTAATGGAATGGTACTTGAGGTTAAGACCAACTGAACTAGAAAATTGGTTTATGGACCCAGAAGAATGGATAAACGAACAAATGGCTACGAGTTACGAATACCAAATCAGACCCTGTGCAGAAAATTTTTTTCAAGACTTGATAAACACTTTCTCTGAACTGTTAGTTCCATACTTATTGAAGAAAATTGAAAGTGATGCCTCAGAACTGTCAAACTCATTGGACGATTTTTTGAGAAAAGACGCAATTTACGCAAGTTTCCAATTAAGTGCATCTGCTGTTAGTGAAATGGTAGATTTTGACAGATTGCTAATTCAGGTTTTTTTACCAGAAGCAACGAATACGAACATATCGGGTGATGAGTTGAAGATTATTCGAAGGAGAGTTGCTTTGATTATAAACGAATGGTCTATCGTTAAATGTTCCGAGGAGTCTAAAAGTTCATGTTACAAATTATTCACGAATTTCTTAACTAACGAAGATGACAAAGTTGTTTTGTTAACTACTGTCCAAACAATCAGAACTATGATTGATGATTGGAATTTCAACAAGGATACATTTCAGCCATTTTTGACTGAGAATGTTCATTTATTATTGAGAAAAATCCTACCATCCGTTTCGTTAACTGAGACTAGATTGTATGTTCTAAATACATTAAGTGACATAATAATCCAAACAAAACCATTGATTAGCAGAGATCTATTAGTCGAAATTTTACAAATCATACCAAATCTTTGGGAAATAGCAACAAATAATGCTGCCGAAGCTATTTTGGCAAATGCATTATTGAGGTTATTGAGACACTTGGTATCATCTTTAGGTCCACAGTCGCACTTAACATGGGATATCGCCATACCCGTGGTTGCATTAGCATGCGATCCCTCTTCTATGCAATATCAATTATTAAGCGAAGACGGGTATGAACTATGGGGTATGCTTCTTCAAAATTTTTCGTCACAAGAACAAGAATTTGATGATAAGTTAGTTGAGTTGGTACCGTTTCTTAAGTATGGTATCGAGACACACACAGAGATTCTACCAACTTTACTTGAAATTATCAAGAGTTATACATTGATTTTGAATCCTGTGGGATTTTTCGCTAACAACACATTTCAAGATATTTTTAAACAAATGTCCAAATATCTCTTGAAGTTGAGGGAGGATTCGTTTCAATTGATTCTAGAAATTTGGGAAATTTTAATATTATCAAATGAGTCGGACTACGAAAATCTTCTGTTGCAGAATTTCTATGAAACTGGTGTATTATCAGCTTTATTCGATGCGATTTTTTTAGAGGAAGCTCCTTCATCTTATTTATGCTCTCAAATCATTCAGGTTATCGCTCGGATCGCATACGTAAATCCCGACGCCTTAATGAATTTCTTAGCTGCTTATCATGAAAACCTGCCAAATTTTCATGAAAATATGCACATGTCGGAATCGATAAGAAAAGTAGTATCCAAGGACCAGCCGTTCGATTTCGTTGTAAACAAGCTTCTAACTGGATGGATAGTATGTTTTAAAGATATCTTTGATCCTAAATTTAAGAAAGTTCATATATTGGGGATCTCAAGTTTATTAAGGACTGGCTTAGTCCCTATTTTGACTGAGTTCTCATCCATTGCATCTTTGTGGATCGAAATGCTGGAAGAAATCAACGAAAGTAATAATGGAGATTGCGAAAAGTACCATTTAAATGATATTGTCACAGAACAGTCAATTGCCTTCCATCCTTTAACCTCCGAACAATTGAGATATCATGAATTATGCAAAACCAATGATCCGGTGCACAACATCAGTTTAAAAAATTTTATATCTCAAACTATGGAATATCTTGAATCACATCTAGGAGTAGAAAGATACCAAGAATTTCTGAAAACTATTAACCCTAATTTATTAGAGAATCTGCAAATGTTTTTGTCCATCCAGCCACAAGAGCGTCATTCATAATAGTTAGTATATAGATAAACAGAAAGAATTTGTATAACGTACAACAACATTGAAGCTTTATCTTTGAATTGTGAATTCTACTATTTTTTATTTACCATTAACCGGATACTGCACTCTTTTGTTAGCTTTTTGCGTAATACAAAAACAAACGCGAAAACTGTTCATACAATATAATATAACAAAGCAAGCCCCATAAAACAAAGCCATTGTCGTTCGAAATTAACAAAAGTTTGCCCTAAAAACTACAGTAATTTAGCGAAGTAATGCAGTATAATAATTTCGGAAGCAGTGCCAATAAAAAATTTCAAGATGATACTCTTAACAGAGTAAGAAAAGAGCATGAAGAGGCCTTGAAAAAATTACGAGAAGAAAACTTCAGTTCAAACACATCAGAATTGGGAAATAGAAAACTGCATAAAGCACAAGAAAGGATGAGCTCACCACTACATAGACTTTCTCCTGTAGATAAACTAGAAAATAACAAAATGAAGAGTCCATTAGACGACAAGCTAAGAAGGCAATTAAGGGAAGGCAATACACGACTACCACCTCCATCATTTTCCAACTATAGGGTACCCTCAAACAACCGCTCCAATATGGATAGGATAAGAAGAAGAACTAGCTCACCCGTAAGGACTGAGAGGTTTGCATCGCAAGATGTTATAGATGACCAAAGGCTGGAAATAAAATATCTAGAACGTATCGTGCATGATCAAGGCTCCATAATCGATAACTTGACGTCAAGAATAACCAGATTGGAATCTTTTATACTAAATTCAGTTTCAGACAGAGGAGACAAGAATTATCTTCCTCTTGAGCATTCCAATTCATTTTCTGGGTTTCCTACTACTAAGACGTATGGCTTACACATGAGCGGACAATATGAAAACGATAGATCTTATCGGAGAAGTAGTGGTGACATGAAAACAGAAAGACCAAGAGCTGATCGATCGTCACAAATACATATTGAAAATGAGAGTACAGAAGATATACTGAGAATTTTATCTTCATCCTTCCATGATTGAATTAAATACTTGACTAAATAATACCAGCATCTTCGTAACTAGATACTCCTATATAAATATACGTATATTAATCATATTTCTGGAGTAAAAAACTTAACATTCAATCGGAATGCTCCTAATTCTTGATGAATTTTAATTTGAACACATATGTCTTGGAATCCTGTTCATCATTTAAAGAAAAAATAGGGCTTTGATTCCTTCTCTTGGGATAGGTATCACCTCCCCAATTGTATTTACCAGAATAACCAATGTATCCATCCCCTCCTTTTGTTGAATCAAACTCGAATTGACCTGCATCCTTAATATTCCTGAATTTGCAAACTAATTCACTAGAAGAAGAAGTAATGACGTCACAAAACCCTTGGTTGGTCCTTAAGTAATAATTTCCATAGGGTGATTTGATTAATTCGTAATTTGCTGGTGTACCTTGACTCATCCAGTGTCCATTCTTGATTAAAAAGCCCTGCATCTGGTCACCATTATTAATATTTGATAGACGAATGATGCCTCTATACGCTTCTCCCTTATTAGGTCTTCTCCGGAAAGGTGGTACATAACCTTTAGGAAAATATTTAATATCGTCGGTCCTACAATTTGTTCGAATGGCAAGCGAATCCATAGGTACGAACATTTCGCTCAAGAGCGAACCCTTCAATTGGTGGTAATACCATATTTCATTTAAAGAATTATGCCTATCACAGCCGATGAAAACTTGCTTTCCGTCAAACTCTTTACTTAGTGCAATCTTGATCTGCTCCAAAGAATAAGAACCATCTACAGTTGGTACGATTTTGTTTTTCTTTAGTATAGTAAACGTATCCAATCTCTTGAATAGGTTATAGGTTATTCTAAAATAATCATATACTGCTCTTTTTTTGTCAACATCATTAACTTCCCACTCGGCATAGCACTCTGGCCTAATTGTGCTAATACATGTACCGTGTTTATTAAACTCATGTATCCATAAGGATTCATGATTACCGTTATTACTCTTCCAATATAGATCTAAATATTCTAGCAGCCTTTTACCAGATATTTCTAGAGATGTGTCATTATTGAATGCCTTGTCATGTAATAAATAGTAAACGTCGTCGATTTGTAGGGATCTATTACAAAATTGTTGATAACCACCGTGGCAATTATCCGGCCATAATCCGTGAATTGTAAATGAATCTAAAGGCCCAAGTTCGTTTACTATTTCTGTTTCATTTAAATCCGACTTACTTGGAAAGTAGTTCCAGAACTGGGTTTGCAAAAATATTCCACCAGGATATTCAAAACAACATGTGTTGTTTACATCGGTTTTATTAGAACATGATAAGGGGATATTAATGGGACAATTTGGATCTATCCCCTTATTTGCACCACCCGAAAAAAATGGTAGTTGTAAAAGACTGTGTAAGCTTCTCAGCAGCATTGGTTCTAGTAGTGTATAAAAAAATGTCTGAGAAGTTGGGAGTTGAGGTTCTATTTCAAAGTTTGGTCGATATCTCTTTGTTTAATGGGCTTTGACTTATAGAGAATTTTTAGGGAAAAGCTTAGATAACGAGAATTTAGTGATCCGAAAGCAAAAGGAAAAAAGGAAGAAAGAAATGTAAAGGCACTGCTCTGTGCGAATTGAGTATTAGCGTAAAGTATATTACGTTGAATGCATTGATATATAAGGGTATAAATATAAACATATATACTTATTGTTTCTTTTTCAACTTTCTCTTAGCGAAATCAAGAACTTGAGAATTACCTTCCTTTGAAATGAAAAATTTCTTCTTTTTGTCATCTTTCCATAACAAAACACCAATATCCTGAGCATACTTACTAAGCAAGTTGTATTCTTGGCTGGTTTCGAAGTCAGAATACAGCGAACCTTCATACGTTATAACTCTATCTAATTCTAGTTGCCACAATCTAATTTGATCCACCACAGTCGGAGGTAAAACTTGTAAAGGCTCTTTGCAGTTAGGGTCCAACTCTAGTTTTTTTTCCAGCTTTTCTTCAGCTAGCCTCCTCATTTGAGGATGTGCGTGTGTCTCTAGATATGCAATAATCTGTTCTGCAGTGATACCATTAGTTAATGCTCTCCTTATAGATTCTCTTGTTATTTGACCCAATACCATATTGACAAATCTTGCCTTTAAATGAACAAAAAGAGACAAAACAGCAATCTGTAAAGGGGAATTAGAATATGAATATATTTTAAAGTTTGTTTCCACAATTAATGAGCCGTCAGGTATATCTTGATTTTTTAGACCAGCTTTATTCAAATCATCTGATGTTGTGGTATCTGTCGAAGATTTACCATTGGTACCGTCTTCATTCACTGACGGCTCTTCTCTATTCTGTCTCAAGACACTGTCCATCGCATTGGAGGCAGACCTGATCGTCTTTGTATCGGAGGTTAACATCAAGGCTAATTTAGTTGGATAGAAAATGCTGTCATTGGAATGCTTTTGGAAAACCAGACCATAGTCTCTCATATCTTGTAACATGATCCTTTGCGTTTCACTTAGCGCATCAATTTTGTAAGCCTTACCAACTTCCAATGCACCTAACATGAAAATAAAATGTAAGACGTCGACTAAATCCATTTTTGATGTTTCAATCATTTTCAAGTATTGTAATAATAAGGTCCATAATTGGGAGTTGATTTCTTGTAAAAGAAATTGGAAACCCTCATTAGTGATCTTGAACTCTCCGGTGGAGTTTATCTCTTCCATAAGTTTACTGTGTTTCAAAAGATTCAGCACCTTTTCAGATGGTATTTTAGCGAGTGGGGTACCGACCATAAAGTGTAGTATTGTTTCCCACTTGTTAGCCGAATACTCATCCAACAAGTCTAAACTAACTACATTATCCTCTACAACAATACCAAATGAATTGTGAACTTCTCCCCCAGTCAATGCGTTTCTCAGGCTGATTTTGAATGTCGGGTTCAGATTGATCATTAAAGTACCAGAAGACTTGTTTGGTATAAGAAGATGCAAAGACTTCATTGATTTGATTGCATCCTGAAACTGCAATTTACCATTTGAATTGACCCATTTATCTAAATCTAACAAAGGTACTTCATTTTCGTTGAAAACCATGGCCATGATAAAAAATTTGGCTAATGGTGGTAAAATTCTATAGATGGCCAGACAAGTGGCCGGTGATGTGTACAGCCTATTTTGCACTTGTTGAGGAATTTCTTCCAAATACTGGGTGACCGAATGTTTCAAAGAATAATCACTCATGAGACTGTTGCTTCTTCCCTCTGGTGATTTCAAATTCTGAGCCACTGATATTTCTCTTTGATGATGAAATTTCAAGTATATATGTGTGAAAATATGATCCTACGTAAATTGCGCTAGAAAAAAAATTCCCTTCATTTTTTATTGTCGCGTACCTAAAAGAAATCTAAGATGAATGAACATTTGGATTTTACTTCATTGAGGAAACATTAAGTTATAATCAAGCTTTAACCTAGTACATAGCTCAAACATGCCAAATTCTTTCCCCTCGCTATCAAGCAGAACCTTATTTAGTTTCTCTAGCTCTACTACTTTATTTTTCTCCAATTCTTTCAGTTGTTCGTTCATTTGACTTTCCCACTCCTGTTGCTCAATTTCTGAAAGTTGCTTAAAGTCTTCACTTTCCTTAATTTCATAGATTTGGTCTTCCATACCACTGTCAATCTGGTATTCTAGTCTTCTCCTTTTGGCCTCCATTTCCTTTTCTAGAAAATCTTTATAACCGCCCATTCTGTTAATTTTGATCAGAGTTGAGTTTAGAATGAACGAAAGTTCCATCTTGCAAATGGTTCTCCATTTTTCTATCGATTTTCTGTTTTCCTTGATCTTGTTTTCACTCAGAATTTTACAAGCCTGCTGTAGATGATTATTTTCTTGTCTCAGAATAGTAAGTTGTTTCGTCAACTCCCTATTCAGTATGGAAATTTTTTTCTGATTACTTTGTTTCGTCATCTCATTAGCACTCTTTTTACCAACCCGATTGTTATTTGAATCTATTTTTTTCGTGTGAGAAAGGTTATGACTGGCGATTTCCTCTTCATCTACCAAAGTTTTGTCCTTGTCCAACCACTCGTCTTGACCGTGCATCATCTTCGAGTTTCTACAGTCAACTATTTTACCTAGTAATAATATTTGTGAGTATTTGAAAAGTGGCAAGAATCTACTTTTTGTTTCTTTTCCTATTTATACGAGGAAACATAGAAGCTTGGGCGGCTAACATTCTTCCGCGGCTAATCTTCTTATAAAAAGCCACTTTCAGGTAGAAAGTTGGTATATAAAGACCAAGCTTAAAAGAGAGACTTAGACCGGATAAGGAGCATTTCAAAGCAATGTTGAGCATCGTCAATTATTGGCATGATCGTATTAAACACTTCTTTTGGCTTAATAGCAGTAAATATTTGAGTCACCCGCCTTCAGGATTTTAGCTCTGGTGAAAGTGAAAGGGCAATGCAATAAAAGCACGTATTCTGTCCAGTTACATTTTGAGGTAGCAATCATACTTGTAAGAACAGTTTTAAGGGGAACGTTGGAATGAAGTGCCAGACCTGTCACCTACCACTGCAACTAGACCCATCTTTAGAAGGTCTAAGTTTAACCCAACGAAATTTACTGTTATCAAATAAGTCAATTACCACCGCAACAAATGAAAATATCACTTCCAACAAAGACCCTGAAGATACTAGCACTTGTGCACTCCAGGTGCCGAAGGAAAGACTAAAGCGTCTAGGGGAGATTCAAAATATAAGAGATTTGAATTTAGTAGATGACAAACTGACTACTGATTCGTTTGTTTTTCTAAACCATGATGACAGTGATGATGCTAGCCTGGCACGCAATAGCAGGAATGATCAAGGTTATGGTAAGGAGAATGGCGATAGCAACAGCAAAGTTAGTAGTGATACTTCTGATCGAAACAGCACCTTTCGAGATCACGAGGAAGAGGAACAAGAAATCATAGAGGAGCACGAAAACCAAGAGATACAATTGAATCCTAAGACCCTGTCCACCCAAGTTAACGCAATGACCAATATATTCAACATTCTTTCATCTCAAACAAATATAGACTATCCAATTTGTCAGGATTGTTGTAATCTCTTGATAAACAGGCTTAAAAGTGAGTATGATGATGCGATTAAAGAAAGGGATACTTATGCTCAATTCCTGTCCAAATTAGAAAGCCAAAATAAGGAAGTATCAGAAGATGTTAATCCGAGGCAGTATTCTAGCAATCTACAAGAAAATGAGAGCTTAAAAAAAGAGGAGGGAAGACTTTTAGAGCAATTATTGCATTTGGAAATGACAGATAATGATTTAGAAAATGAACTAAATCGTTTACAGCAACGAAAAGTTCAACTGGAAAATGAGAAGCTTAAAAAATTGAGTGATCTGAATTTAACAGATCTGAATAACATACAGTTCAATAAAAACTTACAATCATTAAAGTTGCAATACGAATTGTCCTTAAACCAATTAGATAAATTGAGGAAGATTAACATTTTCAACGCTACTTTCAAAATCTCACACAGCGGTCCCTTTGCCACTATAAACGGATTGAGGTTGGGTAGCATACCAGAAACAGTAGTACCTTGGAAGGAAATCAATGCAGCACTGGGTCAATTAATTCTTTTGCTAGCTACCATAAATAAGAATTTGAGGATAAACTTGGAAGACTATAAATTACAGCCAATGGGCTCATTTTCTAAAATAAAAAAAAGAGTAGTTAGCAGCCTTGAGAACACTAATTCTACTACGAATACACCTGATGATTGGTTGATTCTACCTGTTTACAATGATGAGAGTTTTAGTTTGGGAAAGATTTTCCACAAGGAGACCAAGTTTGATAAATCATTAGAAACAACACTAGAAATAATAATACAAATTACTCAACAACTTTCTACAATAGCGTCGGCGTCATCGTCACGAATACTCGCAGCGAATGAGGATGAATCTTCAATGAATAATAACGATGACACCGAAAATTATACTTCCGACCTTGAACTACCATACATCATGAATAAAGATAAGATCAATGGATTATCCGTTAAGTTGCATGGTAGTAGTCCAAACCTTGAATGGACAACGGCTATGAAGTTTTTATTAACAAATGTTAAGTGGCTTTTGGCGTTTTCTTCTAACTTATTGTCCAAGTCCATCACTCTATGCCGTGCAAACAATGATAATGATAAGAATGTCATTAATAACTAAACAAGTAAATATAGATGTATTTTTCATGAGCATAATAAAAAGAAAATTCTTTTCCAGCAGAGAGATAAGTAATTATTTAAAAATGGATTTTTCGATTATTTTTGACTGGTATTTTCCGCGTGCTATATTAAATACTCACATGCATTTCCTTTGGCCTTTATAAGATAACATATCAAATAATAAGCAATTATAGAAGTGACGTAACACGAAAACATTATCCATATGCACAAAAACAACGCATACTTCAGCATTAAACTTTGTTATCATATTGCGCAACTGAATTGCAAAAAATCTGAAATAAGTTACCATTTACTTCAAGTATATTTCGTGTCTTTCTTTCTCTATAAATACAAAGGTTCTTTCAAACATCCACTCCAATGGACAATATATATCCCTTCTCAAGATTGAAAATAAAACTTATAACAAAAAAAAAGAAGAAAGCAGCAGGACAAGGAGGACGTAAAGGTGCTGGAGCTCTATGCCAAGTATTGGTGACATAGGATGGTTAACACATGGACTAGTGGATACATCAAGCCTATACTTGAACAATACTGGTAAAAAAAAGAGAGAAAACAAAGAAACCTAAAAATAAAAAGAGACTTTTAAATTCAGATTGTTATTTTGCCCCTTATTCTTACCACCATGAAGAATTGCTATCTCCAAAACCACTTTTTTCATTATCATTTCTAAACCCACCTCCGCTGGAACCCCAACTAGACGTTCCGGTATTTCTTGGCCTTGTGTTTCCAAATGAGCTGTTTCCTCCATGTTTACGATAGTCCCTCGAACCGTTATTGCGGTTATTGAAGAAACCTCCACCGCCTCTAGTTCTACTGTTCCTTAAATTCTGCCTCGACATATCATTTAAAAACGCCGGAACTTCTTGGTTAGCTTCGTTTAAGATTTCGATCAAGCCTTTCACAATGTTTTGATTATTATTATTGAAGAATGAAGAAGCAACACCTGTATTACCAGCACGACCAGTTCTACCTATTCTATGAACGTAGTCATCGATATCAGAAGGCAAATCATAATTGATGACGTGTGTAACATTTGGTATGTCCAAACCTCTTGCTGCTACGGCGGTTGCGACCAAAATATCAGCTACGTTAGTTTTAAAAGCGAATAAGGCACGTTCACGTTCAGCTTGTGTACGATCACCATGTATGGCCGTGGCCTTGAAATTCTGCATTATCAAGAAGTCGGTCAGCTGATCAGCCATTCTTTTCGTTTCGACAAAGATTAACGTTAAACCTGTATGTTCAGCCGAGAGCAAATCTAACAGGGCAGATTTTTTATCCAAATCATCCACATATAGTATTCTTTGCGTGATATTCTCCGAGGTAGAGCCAACCCTCCCTACAGACAAAAAGATGTAATTATCTAAAAAATCACGAGCCAAATGCTGGATGTCCACTGGAAATGTGGCGGAAAACATTAAAGTTTGCCTATTTCCCACCGAAGGCATATCACATCCTTCAACTATATGGCGAATTTGAGGTTCAAACCCCATATCCAGCATTCTATCAGCCTCATCTAGAACTAGGTATTTGATATTGGCCAAGGAAATTTTTCCACGTTCTAGTAAATCATTTAACCGCCCTGGGGTTGCCACAAGTAAGTCACAACCACGGTCTACTTCTCTCATTTGGTTACCGATTGGAGCTCCGCCATAGACAACGCATGGTCTGACCCATGATCTATACGTAAATTTTCTTGCTTCTTCAAAAATTTGTGTAGCCAGTTCTCTGGTTGGTGCAAGAACTAAAGCCGATGGGTATCCCTTTCTAGAATAAAAGCTTTGTGTCTTTTCAGGTACGGGGGAAGGTCCGAATCGAAATAATTCCGTGAAGAGCGGAAACAGAAACCCACCTGTCTTGCCTGACCCTGTTTGGGCGCATGCCATCAAATCTCTACCTTTTGTGACTATGGGAATCGAATATTTTTGAACTGGAGTAGGTTTGTTGAAACCAGCAAGTTTGATATTTTCCATCAACAGAGCATCCAAGGGAGGTGAACCAAACTCTAGTAGTGGTTCTGGAACATCTTTACCAGATGCTTCTACGGGAATATCATCGTAATTATCAAACTTTATACCAGATGAATGGTAATCGGGATCTTCGTGTACACCAAATAGTTCAGCTTCTAGTTTTACGTTCTTTGGTCCTGGTGTATGTTTGCCATTTATCCATCTGCTTCCTGACGAGCTACTTCCGCGGTTATATTTCGTACTCGCTTTTCCATTTCTTTCCTTAGAAAAGCCAAAAAAACCACCATTATCCCCAGCATGCCTTCCAGCACGCCTAAAGAATTCTCCATTTGAACCCTTATCCTCTTTTTGTGGGGTAGTTCTTCCAAGCGTCGATTTGTCTTTGCTTCTTAAATGCGGTGGGATATATGAAGGTTTGCCGCCATCGTCACCGTTCTCTTTGTTGTTGAGACTTAAACTGGCTACTTTTTGATTCAAATTTGCCATATTTCTTGTAAAAAATGTCACTAAAATGCCTAGTTTATTCTTTTATACCCTTTGACCGGTAATGTTAATATTATTTGCCACCAAAAGGGAATGTGCTCTTGTAATACGGTAACAACATTATTCTGAGATGACCTTAGCTAACCTTCCCTTAAAAAACTGTTAAGAGAGTAATCGCGGGGTAACATATACGTTTCTAATGATAATATTTTGGAAAATCAAGAAAAGAATAAGTTAGATATATAGAGCTAAAGGAGCGGTGTTAGTAGACGTTGTAATGAAGAAAGAAAACAAATACGGATATTTACAGCAATACTTCGTGAAGTAACTTGATATTTTTCCCTCACTTTAAGTTATAAAAAGTTGAGCTAAATGACATTAGCAGAGTTGTTGGGACGGTCGAGAATAGCCCAAGTAGCTAGCAATCACAAGCCGTTGACATACACGGGCAAAAAATTTCACCCTACGCACCAAATCATTGAAACTAAGTCATCAACATTGTACAGACAAGAATGGGGGTTGAAATCCGCCATTCCGTCAAAAATCAAATCTCGATACTTGGTGTTTAATGACTTGGACACATTGGAACGAATCACAACATTCGAACCTAGAGGTGGCGCTCAATGGAACAGGCTGAGATTTCAAGAAATGGGGGTGCCAATTGTTTCCAATATAGGCAGACAGAACCCATTTTTCAAGGATATTTCACATTCCGAGGATGAATCAGATGCAAGATTGACATTATTCAAAGAGATGAAAGGCGATGCAGATATTTCGCCTGCTGCAATGGAAAAGCGTTTAAAAAAGGTAACAGCCACAATCAAATCGTTTCAAAATGAATTTAAAGAATGGCTAGTGGAGAATCATTCAGATGAATTGAAATTAAATTCCAATAAACTGGAGGATTATGTGGTAAAATTTTTAAACAAGAAGTTGGGAGCGAAAAGAAACAACAAATTTAATTCTGAAATCATAGGTACAGGTGGTTTATCATACAGTTTATCGGGTAAACTGAAAAATTCACCAAACGGTATTATTCAGAGAAATATAGTACCCGGTAGAGTCTTGAACGTTGTTAAAGAGAATAACGACAATAAATGGCTGGCAGCTATTGGTGGGTTTGTTGCTGATGTGGTGTTTTTCCAATCTCCACCTAGTTCCTTCAATTCTATGGGTGATTTCATCAGAATGAAAACGTTTTTGTTTGAGATCTTAGAGGCATCCATGGAGAAAAACGGTTCCGTTTCAATGCACGCTAGATTGTTGGAACCACAAAATGACAAGACTAGAGAGTTTTTCAATAAGAGACCAATTTATAAACCCCTGGCTTCTAGAAGGGCTCGTCGACCATCAGTGGGAAACGTCCAAGAGGCCAATAATCTTCTGAATATAATCAAGGGAAATTGAGAAAAAATTGTAAACCGTTAATGTATATTCAGGGTCCTGTAAATAAAGAAGAAAGAAAAAGTTTAGATTAGTAATACGATTCTCGTTACTTACTCTTATGTTTACTCAATTGAAGTTAAATACCTTATATCACATCTGCTTTGATATCACAGTTGTTCTGTTCTTTTTATATATATCTTATCGTATGATACTCCTCTACAGCATCCTATGGATTTGTCTGTCATTCTCAACTTCGGAAAGGTCATCTAATTGCTCCCACCAGTTGAATAAATAATTTTCGCAAATAATCTTGAACCAAGGTGTAAATTTATAAATCGGATCAGCAAACATTGTTTTCAAATCATTTGGCGAAACCCATTTGAAGTCCCTGACTTCATTGACGTTTGGATTGACGGTCAAGTTTTCTTTGGAGTTGATCTTATAGAATAAAATATAATCAATTTCGTGTTCACCCCATGGTTCATTACTTGGTGCCATGTAATGGATTCTGTTTAAAAAGTGAAATTTCCCCTTTGTCTTGGTCTCCTCTTCTGGAATACCCAATTCATGATCTAGTTTTCTTACGGCTGCAGTAACTGCACCTTTGATCTTATCATCCAATTTACCTTTCAAGCCTAATTCGTCATCGATACATAATGGGTGAGAGCAACATGTGTTGGTCCAAAGGTCAGGGAAAGTAATTTTCTCAGTGGCTCTTTGCTGTAGAAGCAATTCGCCGTTTTCATTGAAAATAAAAACAGAGAACGCACGGTGTAGTAAACCCTTCTCAATGTTTTCCATCAAATGACAAACCTTCTTGGTACCGGCACCAATAGCATTATCGTCCCAATCCAAAACAATACAATTTTCGTTCATTAGTTTGATTTGCTCTTCGTCGTGACCTGAGAAGCAGGTTTCCCCGCTCTTATCATTTGACGTCTCACTAGATCGAGTATTAGGTCTTTGTTGTAATGGAATAATTTCCGGAAACTCTTCCAAAATGTCATCAGGTGTTTGATTTTGCACTAACTTGGCATAACTAGATACAGCACCATTCGTCACACTGTTGTTGTTGGCAGTCATTTTAGCGGAATTTATTCTTAGCTTATATCTTGCTATTTCTGTGTTCCAAAGGTGCGAATTATCTAACAACTAAATAAACAAAAATATATGCCTTCTTGTATACTGAAAAACCTGTTTCCGGTTAAATAAAGAAGAACAGATAAACGAAAATTCATTAAATAAAGACCGAAAAAGAAATGCAACCCATCAGCAAGAACAGAATAATGAATAATCAGCTTCTTAATATTAGTCAAAAGGGAAAAGAATCGGCTGGGCATCGTCATTGCGAAACTG
Organism: Saccharomyces mikatae IFO 1815; assembly: GCF_947241705.1. Lineage (NCBI taxonomy): Eukaryota > Fungi > Ascomycota > Saccharomycetes > Saccharomycetales > Saccharomycetaceae > Saccharomyces > Saccharomyces mikatae. Next base: position 533,382 of record NC_079261.1, on the reverse strand, counting down.
TTGACTGGAAAAATTTCAATCAGAATTGAGTTTTGTCTACCTCGTTCAAACAGAAAGGGAAATTCTTGCCGATAGCAGCGGGAAAAAAGAAAAAAGAGAAAAAAAAGGAAAAAAAAGGAAAAAAAAGGAAAAAAAAGGCAAGAATAGCCGCATCAAGCCGTCTAAACCCTATAAACTTTCTGGAAGATTTTTTATGATCCTCATTAAATTATTTTTAACCTATATAATTTGTAATAGAAACCTAATGATATCTGGCCTGTAAAGGTTACCCAGATCGCCTCTAATATTTGTTTTCAAAAATGTAAACAACTAATTGAGAAAGTTTGAAGAATTGTAAACAACTGATCAAGGGATTTATATTATACATTTTTTTCTTTAAAGATGAAAGACCAACTTTTTCTGACGGCGTCTCCTCAATTGGATAATAAGGTCTTGTCGAATCTTTTATCACTTGATCTATTTTTTGATCTTCCTATTCAATAAACTAGCTTCAAACTTTTTTTGCGTGTGTGGAGTTTATCAAGATTAGTTTTCTATCGTAGCTTTGAGTCGCTGAAAAATAACGAAAGAAAATTTTTCACATTATTGACATGTCTTCCAAACAATCGGACCCATTGGAAAGATTCTATAAGCAATTTCAGGCCTTTGTTCAGAATAACCCTAATGTCATATCGGCTGCTCGAGCAGCCGCACAAATACCAGAGTCTGCAAAGGCGGTTGTTGTATTATCTCCGTACTCTTTACAGCATGTGTTCCCCAGAGGATGGGTAACAAAATCGTACAGGAAAACCATAGTCGAAAGACCGGAGAGACTGTTAGCAAGCTCTATGGGTATATCAGCTGCGATTACTATGTATCCGTCCCTTTTTACCTTAAAATCTTCACATCAAAGAAAGGGTTCATTGATGGCCCCCCATGTGCTCAAAGTTCACGGTAGTCACTGGCCGGCGGAATTGATTGAACTTTGCCAAATGGCAGACGCTAAACTGTTAAAGGGCGAAATCGAAGTCCCTGACACATGGAACTCAGGCGATATATACCTGAGTTCGAAGACAATCAAGGCCCTGCAGGGTACGATTGGTGCCATTGAAACGGGTGTTGATTCCATTTTTGAGGGTCCGTCCGCGGAGCATATTAGTAACAGAGCCTTCGTGGCTATACGACCACCTGGTCATCATTGCCATTACGCCACACCATCAGGCTTTTGTTTGTTAAACAATGCACATGTAGCCATAGAGTATGCGTACGATACCTATAACGTCACGCATGTGGTCGTGCTCGATTTTGACCTACACCACGGTGACGGAACCCAGGACATATGCTGGAAGCGTGCCGGTTTCAAGCCTGAGGAGGAACCTGAAAATTCGTCTTATGATGAATTTGATAAGAAATTTGCCGAGTTTCCCAAGGTCGGTTATTTTTCTATGCATGATATAAATTCATTTCCAACAGAATCTGGATTCGCTACAAAGGAAAACATTAAAAATGCATCTACCTGTATCATGAACTCTCATGATTTGAACATCTGGAACGTCCACTTATCCAAATGGACCACCGAAGAAGAGTTCAATATATTATATAGGACAAAATATAGAACTTTATTTGCCAAAGCGGATGAATTTTTCAGAAGTGCAAAACAAGAGATGAATCAAAACGAGAAACCATTTAAAGGTTTAGTAGTCATAAGTGCCGGTTTCGATGCATCTGAATTTGAACAAACCTCGATGCAAAGACATAGCGTTAATGTTCCAACAAGTTTTTATACAACGTTTACCAAAGATGCATTAAAACTAGCTCAAATGCACTGTCACGGTAAAGTTTTATCTTTAATGGAAGGCGGATATTCTGATAAAGCCATATGTTCTGGTGTTTTTGCACATTTGATCGGTTTACAAAACCAAGATTGGGTCAAAGAATGGGGGTCCGAACAAGTTGTTAAAGAGATTGTTCGGGGTTGTAAACCGGCTTGGAAACCCTACAAGACAAGAAGAGCCAAAGATGTCATAAGAATATGGGCAGAAGAAGTTATAAGGCTGGGACGAGCAATGATACCGGAATTCGATGATATAATCTTCAAAGATGTACTTAAAACGGAACCATCTAATTCATTACTCGGCACCCCGGTGGGTCCAGCAATGACATCTACAATTGCTCAACGAATAATTAGGTCACATAGAAGCAGCGCTTCCCCAGAGAAAGAACTTTATGAAAATAAACTCAAAATCATAGACAAGCAAGGAAATAGAGAAGTTCTGAGTGAGACCAAGGTTAACCATCCCTCTTCCAATAATAGAGCTACTGAAACCCAAATTCCATTTTTGAAACAAGAATTTTCCAGTGAGGATGAAGATGAAGAGTATGTTTACGATGAAGAATTGAATAAAACTTTCAATCGTACGGTAGAAGATATTACCATTGACGACATCTCTAGACATTTGGAGACCTTGGAAATAGAGAAACAAAGTGATGATGGATCAGACGAAGAAATTAAAGGAAAAAACTGGAAAAGTACACATCAACGCCGTTTGCAGAGCAACGGAATGTATAAGATCCCTTCTAATACGAAACCTCATCGCATGAGACAAGCTCAAAATGCACATGCACCAACTTATGATGATAGTGACATATCAATGATTTCCCATGTGTCAAGAAAACATACAACAAGGAGTGGCGGAAGATGGTGAGGGTAATACCTGGATGTTCTATGTTGTCTTGTAACCACTAAAAGAGTGATGCATTTATTAATTTTTTTCACTATATATTACACTCCACTTTTTTATTCTCTTGTATAGTTAATATTTTTATCTTAATTTCTTAATTTCCCCACTCTAAAGGGTTTCATCAAGTGTTTTTTCTACTTATAATTATACTTGAATTATACTATGGTTCTATTAATAAAAAAAGAGGAACAAAATAATAGTAACTCTAGAAGCTCTATTAGCTTTCAATGTATTTTATTATTACAAAAATGTCATCAAAGAACAAAGTCTCCTTATATCTTCCTATCCTTTTATAATATTGAAGTAAGAAGAAGTTCAATGCGTTATGCTCTACTGTTTTGAAACATTCAAACTTGAGGAATGTGTATATCAACTTTCTCCCTTTCCTCTTCTTTAATTGGCTCTCCACCCTGAAATATACACGCAAAGTCAGTAATGAATGGTTGAAGCATACTAATTGGAATATTTAGAGTTGGAGAAAATACAATGCACAAGTTCCTTAAATTCATCTTATTGAACTTATTATTCTCGTTGATCCTTACTAATAATTCAAAAAGGGCATACATCAATGATACATTAGCATGAGGAACTACGCCTGATTTAATTAATTCTCTAAATCCTAGTGAAATTTGGACAGGATTATTGTGATTTTCATCTGCTACCCTTTTAAAGGACAGAAATTGGTCATCACCGAATAATAAATGAGGCAAGTTTCTCAAGTACAATTTCAGCAGTCCGCTCACCGTATTTACGCCAATATAAAGGCTTGGAGAGGCTTCGTCATCCCCGGATTCAATAATTTCATTATAACGGCACAAATCTATATCGTATTCTTTATCAAACCTTTCCTGCAAAGTTTTGATGACTGTACTGGACCCGCTTAATCTAAATATGCCCTCTTCCTGGACACCGCGGTTCTTGTAAAGATACTCTAGACAACGATAAACTACACTTGGTAAATCGTAAACGCTTTGATACTTATGTGAACTCAGTCTTAGACATGTTTCTAGCGAAGATCCAAATACTGTAGCGGACGAATGCGACATTGGAGAAGAATTCGATAAAGTTGGCATGTCCATTAATTTTTTGCTTGGTGATTTAATGATGGAGTCAGGGGATGTTGGAGAATCAGAATCATTTGACATTGTAATTCCGATATGGTTCATTGCATTTGCCGGAACCGTTAACTTTTTGAATGGGAATAAACTTCTCATTTTAGCTCTTCTGCTATCTTTCTCCTCATCCGTATTAACGGTTGAACTAGCAAGAGAATTAGAATGAGCAGATGAATTCGTATCGATAATATCACTATTAGCCATGGAACTGTTATTGTTGTTGTTATGACTACTGCTATATTGTGTCAAGTCAGTAACATAAGATGATGCCTCAGTTGATGAGGTAGTCACGTTCCCAAATTTGGGATAATGCTGACCTGCACTCAAATGAGATAAATATTCTGTCTCGTTTGCACTCCTTGAGTTAGATAATGATAAATTTTGTGAAGAGTCAATATAATCACTAAACGCAGAAAGCCACAATTCACGTTCTTTTGACGTTTCGGTACAAATAAAATATTTGGTGGAAGTTGACAACCCGCTCTTCTTATGCTCAGTGATCAAAAACCCATTTCTCGTTCCAAATTTATCTTCGGGAAGATTGGGTATGAGTTCTATTGTAGATTGCCTCAACCTAATTGTTTCCATCAACTGATTTTTATCAAATAGTTGTAACACATCATCACGTAGGATACCGTATCGAACTCTCCATGTACTATTGCCTGTTAAAGTTTTTGGCCTTCTCAGTAAAAGCGATCCGTCTTTCACATTTTCATCCATTATTGGAGGTTTCATTACTGTATCTGTGCTAATAAACTGAGCAATTTTTAGGCCAACATTTTGTGGGAACTCGGGAACACTGAATATGCTTGTGTAATATTGATTTAAAATGTTTCTTCGCTTATCTACTTTTGTAGGTGATAAAGTTTGGAATAACTGTCTATCAGGTAATGTTGGTAATGGCAAGTCAGGGACATGTGATTTCATATATACATCTAATTCACGAACTTTGTGAATGGATTTTGAAAATTTGAACATCTCTTTACCGGATTTTCTGTCTATAATGGCAATCAAGATTGATAGATCATCTTCATTATCCCTATAAAGTGTGCTTAATACTTCAATCTGAATGGTACCAAAATCCTCTGGTTGAACGAACAACGGAATGTCCGATTTAAGACTTTGGGCAACAGACCTCACTGTACTTACACTGCTTGCATGAGGTCTTCTGAACGTTTTCAAAGATCCTTGAGGTGTCGAGCTAAATGTATTCGTAGTATTTGTTGAATGGATGGACGCCGTTTCAACGGATTGCCTTTGCTTGGATGCACTTTCCGCTGATGGATTCGGAGGAAGAGAAATATTTTGATTCAGAGTAGACAATTTCGTAGAAGAGCTGTTAAATGAGGAAGTTGACGCGGGATTCTTCTGATTTCTTCCGCTACTAGCACTAAAAGTATCATCCTTTTTGTTCAAGATGACCGGTGAAGCCAAACGACTTGATAAAGGAGTTTCGTTTCTCACATTTCCACTAGGAATAGGAGAAAAAAAAGTTGGGGGCGCTGGGGGTGGAGGTAAAGATTTATTCATCGTTGGTTCTGTGATTACAGGATCTTTTATGTCGGCATTGACTACATCTTCTTCGCCAAAAGATGTGTCGAGTAATTGGGTGAAGTCATCAAGTTTTTCCTTGGATGCTGGAGAGAAACTTAATGTCTTGTTATCACCCTCTTTGATTTCTAAAAGAGATGATGGGCTCTTGTTTGTTGAAGGGGTTCCAGTGGTATATGCAGATGATGTTACAGAAGAATGAGCACGGTCATTCTTTTGTATCGAGCTATTAGGTGGTTGAGTTTTACTTTCAGTCAGTTCATCCAAATTGTTAGAAGTATTACCCTTCAATGGAGAATGTAAATGATTGTTGATGACAGCCGTCATTCTGTTAGGATTTTGTGGAGAACGCAAACGTTCTTGCAATGGAGATTTTGGACCTTTGTTGGGCGATTTTATGGTTATTCTGGACGTCGTATAGGTGACTGAAGCAGCTGGGCTTGCCAACTGTTCTGAATTTACTTGTGTAGGACTTGAAACAGATCTATTGATAATTTTGGGGGATGAGTAGATACTACTTGTTTCTATTTCTTCATTAAGTATCATATTTTGTAGATGCTTTCTGCTTATTGAAGTGTTCGATGTAATGTCTATTTGAGGTATCGTAGGCGTTACACTTGTTTCATTAGGCACCTCTGAGCCCTGTTGCAATGGAGGAGATAGTGTCGGTATTGACAAATTGAGACTTTTAATATGGGTTTTTCTTTCAGCAGATCTTGGAGGTAACACGAATGATTGTTCAGTAACCTGTGAATCTCTCGAATCATCTTGAACTTGTTCTAGTACCACTTCTAGGGAAGCTTCTCTATTTTTTTGCAAAATATCAATCACTTTTTTTAAACTCTCAATTTCAGTTTCATATTCTTGGACTTGTAATTTCAGTTTAATATTCTCCGTAAAGATTTCATCGTACGTGGGCTTTTTTTCTTTCTCTGATGATGTTCCTTTTTCGATATGTTCTATAGATTTATCCTTTTTGGACCTGTGGTCATTGTACTGCGCTAACAATTCAAGGGTGGTATTCCCACCATGTGTAGTGGGCATATTATCTGGCATAACGTACTGTTAATTAAATATGACTTTTATCTTAGAATATAAAAACAGATATTCTCAGCAGCCAGTATTGCAACAATATGGGATTTAATATGCCTGATGTAATCACAAACTCAAAAAGGGAAAATGGTAGGAAGGTAGGGACTAAGAAGAAATGAATCAAATCCTCTAGATACAAAACGAACACAAAAGTGGATGTCAATTAAAATGATTATGTTGATGATATGTCTACCTGCTGTGGAGAGAAATGGTTCAAGTAACATACCAGTACGCCCAATAGAAATGGTTCTTATCTAGTCCCACTTTGCCTAGTAAGACGATTATTGTTCCTTACTAAACGGCCGCGTTTTTTTTTCCAAGCTCACCGCCGCCATATATTTTTTGACATTTTCCAAAGTTGCGGTATGTTAAAAGCTATGTAAGTACATATTTGATTGAATTGGAATGCTATCTTCACAAATAATTGGTGGTTTAATTAAGCACATATTTACCCTCGCCTCCTTCGACGAATATGTCCTGCACATTCACGAGTGTAATGATGGTTTGCTTTACGACCATATCGGCCACTGTGCTGCCGATATGTGGTAGAGCTGTGACATCCCATCTACGTAATAACTCTTGCTTAACGCCTGTTTCCTCATTTTTAAATACATCAAGACCACAGCTTGCCACTTTTCCAGATTCAAGAGCATCTAAGAGCGCATCCTCGTCTACGCATGTACCTCTTCCGACATTAACTATCCTGACGCCATCTTTACACCAGGATAACCTTTCACGATTGATGATATCGTTTGTAGATGCCGTCCCTGGCAAGGCCAAAATAATTAAATCCGCATTCTTCCAAGTATTTGGATCATCCAGACCAGAATGATATTTGGCATTATAGCCCAATATATCTTTCTGGATGGGACCTGATCTTTTATAATATTCAATGGTCATACTGAACACTTTCTGCATATCAGCCCCTATTTTTTGGCCAATGGAGCCAAATCCTAGAATCAAAGCTGTCTTATTCATTGGTGATTCCATGCTTTTCCCACCAACAGTATACTTTTTTGTCAAATCTACTACTTCCCTCCCCTTCTTAGGATTAAAATGGTCCGTTCTATTGGGAATTTTCATTTCCTGACCATGGTATCTATCTGTAACAATTCTATACGAGTCACTAGAGATATATTTCTTACATTGCTCAACGTTACCATTCTCTATGTACTTGAAGCAATATTCCCAAAATGAAGTCATTCTAAAGCAACTAATGGCTAGAAAAATAGCCAATTCTGTGACATGGTCGGCAGCGTGCGGTCCAATGTTGCATAACGTGATACCTTTTGACCTTAGTAGCTTGCCGTTAATAAAGTCACATCCGACCCACGGTACAAGGATAGCTTTCAAAGATGACGGGAAGAATTCCACATAGTTAGAAGGATTTCCCAATACACTAAAAAATTCCTCAGTGAGCCAAAAGCCGTTTATTCTATGCGTTTTCAAGAAACTAACAAAATTCTCCCTCGTAGACATCTCGTATTTATAGAACTCCACTTTTTCAGCCAGTTTTCGATATTCTGGGAGATGACTGGCAACTTCCCATTGGTCTTTATAAGGCACCAATATCCTTGGTTTGGCAGAATACGTCGCGTCCACGGTGTCAATTGAAGTAATCATTATTTGTACGGTCTACTGGCTTGGTACGTATAGGTATATACTTGGAATATGTGGGAAGAATTCTTTGTACTCCAGACTGCAGACTCTTGCACCTTTTTGAGATCTGCGTCAAAAGTGTCAAAACAAAAATACCCCAAAAAAAGGCTACCGCCACCTCACTTCACTCCCACGATACGATACGATAAGGAAAAGAAAAAAAGATTGAATGCAAAAAATCCTTTTTGAAGAAACTGGATTACAGTACAGGAGTAAAGAGAGATGTGTCATTAGTAGTCATTGACATATATATATATATATATATATATATATATGTATATACTAATCTTTTGAAGAGCAAAGTGACCTCTTTGCTGTTATCCAAAGTTTGACCAGCCCAGTTAACCCGGATCCTAGAGATAAAACAGCATAGGTCCCCTTTGGAGTCTTTAAATTTAGAATATCCGATGTATTGGCCATGCAATCGAACAATAATCTTGTTATATCTAAATAAACAAGAGTCTTTTCATCTTTAATAGCCTTTAGTTGTTTGTGTATTTGTACTTCTGAGTTATTATTTACGTTTAGGTCATTCAACAATTGTTTCCTAATCGGAGATTGCGAAACATCGTTTTGGGCCTGATGCATTAATATAGGTGATAGTTGTAATGCGTTACTTTGGACTTTTAGTTGCACCTCCAATTCTAGTTGTCTCCTTTGCAGGCTTTGTAAATTGAGCCATTGGTCCTTTAAACTCAAAAGAATGTCGTATTGCCATGCAAGAGACTCTTGTCTACTGACAAAAGAGTAGAACGATTTGTTTGTCCAGATTTTCAGTTTGTATAGAAGATCTAATTCATCAAAGATACCATAATATAAATCCAAAAATTCTCTTAGTGAAGCTTCATTCAACCATATGGTCTTAATTTGATCAATTTGGAAGTTGCATTTTCTAGTTTTGTTAAGTTTTCCCAATAGACTAAACATTCTGAAGGGTGTGCCACCAAATCTTAAAATGTATCTGAAAGTACTTAACTGCTGACTGATGAAATCAATTTTCCTGTCAAAATTTTTCAGTAGAGACAGGAGAAGAACCTTGATCACCGTGACTGGATGTCTTAGTGCGACTTTTAAAGTCAAGTTTTTCAAAACCTTGGTATAGTTGGTTAAAACGGAAGGATTCAAAACAGTTAGATTTTTCCTAGATTTTTCAATAAATAGTTTCAATATATCGAGAGCATATTTGATGATTTTTGCGAATTTGTCTCTACCGGACAAAGAATCCAGTAAATACTTTAAGATAGTAATATTATCCACCATTTTTGCTTTAGCTTGAGACTCCTTACTACTGCTCTTCGAGGATTTAATATTGGGCTTGCTTTCGTCGCCTACACTGAAATTTTCTGCGTCAATGTCTGAAGAATTTGTGTGTGTATTGTCATCCTGGGCATCTTGATAGTTGGCTCCAGAATAAGGCGGTGTTTCTGAACCGGAAACAATATCTGCCGTATTATACTGACTCATTGTTTTACAACCGGTTTCTTTGAGTGAAGACTTTCAATGGACCAAAAGAAGTTAAGTCTATTTTATTGTTCTCTTTAACATATATATCATCGTCGCTCGAAAGAAGGGAGAAGAAAAGAATCATTCCAGTAATTAGGTAAGTTGAAAAAGCAGGCCCAATCCCACCGGAATTTCATGTACTAACACCGGGTTGAAAAAATAAATATTAGCGCCGCTCGGTTTCGATCCGAGGACATCAGGGTTATGAGCCCTGCGCGCTTCCACTGCGCCACGGCGCTGTAAAATCATGGAATGTATGTTGTATCTTAAGATGAGATACGTCAGTATGACAATACATCATTCTAAACGTTCATAAAACACATATGAAACAATCTTATAACGAAACGAACAGATTGAACAACATAAGGTAAAACTCTGCTTTTCCGAGCTGAACTAATCAAATGTATAAATACCTGAACAATTAGTTAGATCCGAGATTCCGCGCTTCCACTATTTAGTATAAACTATATCTTATATAATATATAGGATAAGTAACATCCCGTGAATTAAGTTGATAAGTCGTTTTGACAATAAGTTACTTCCCTAAGATAGTATATTAGGATTGTCAAGACATCCCGGTATTACTCGAGCCCGTAATACAACAGAGAATCTTCATGAGTGAAACGGTATACAACAAGTTATCAGTGGCGACTATTTTGTAGACAAAACATTAGCAATTATCTAAACTTGTTGGAATAAGAACTGACTACCATCTATTAACTAGTAGTCATACTAGAAGTATATTATCATAAACGGTGTTAGAAGATGACATAAGTTATGAGAAGCTGTCATCGAAATAAGTGGAAGCTGAAACGCAAGGATTGATAATGTAATAGGATAAATGAATAACAACATATAGAACGATGATAATAATGTTTATAGAATTATGTAGAATTGCAGATTCCCTTTTATGGATTTCTAAATCCCCGAGGAGAACTTCTAGTATATCTACATACCTAATATTATTGCCTTATAAAAAATGGAATCCCAACAATTACATCAAACTCCACTATTATCTCATATACAGAATTATGTAGAATCACGATTTCCAGTTATTGGATTCCTATATCCTCGAGGAGAACTTCTAGTATATTCTATATACCAAATATTATTGCCTTTATCAACAATGGAATCCCAACAATCATCTCAAAATTCCCCAAACTCTCAATCAAAACATGGAATCCCAACAATTATATCAAAATCCACTCTCATCTCACTCTATGTATTCCATCTGTGTTGTAATTTTCTAGAAAACTATTTTTATATATGTTGGTTATTATTACTATTTCGAGTAGGGTGTCCACGTTCATTTGAGAGGTAGTTTTGAGAAGTGGGTGAATTTTGAGATGATTGTTGGGATTCCATTGTTGATAAAGGCAATATTATTTGGTATATAGAATATACTAGAAGTTCTCCTCGAGGATATAGGAATCCAATAACTGGAAATCGTGATTCTACATAATTCTGTATATGCTTTTATTGTCATTTTATATTTGTCAGTCATTATCCTATTACATTATCAATCCTTGCATTTCAGCTTCCACTTATTTCGATGACGGCTTCTCATAACTTATGTCATCTTCTAACACCGTATATGATAATGTACTAGTAGTATGACTACTAGTTGATAGACGATAGTTGATTTTCATTCCAACATTGATAGAGAGAATAATATTAAGTATACAGAATATACTAGAGCATTTCCTTAGAGATCTAAGATTTCAGTGTTATCACAACATATTCCAGATCCATATAACAAATTACTTGGTTTGCATCGACCGCACTGCTAAGACGAATATGATTTTCTTTTTGCTCAATAGTTTCGCTATCGATGCGTTACGCGCTAGGAAGTAAATAAAGAGAAAAAAGCATCATAAAACCACACACGTAATACAACTTTGATATAGAATATAAACATTTTACCATGAAAAGTTTATTTAAAACTATTACCTTTGAATGTGAGTGCTCAATAAGTCTAGGAAATGGATTTAGATTTAGGTTCAACTGTACGAGGATATGAATCGGATAAAGACACATTTCTACAATCAAAAAGCGTTACCTCATCTCAAAAAGAGAAGCATAATCAGTTGAATCAAACTAAAATAGCTTATGAAGAGCGACTGCTAAATGAATTAGAAGATATGGACGATCCTTTGGATTTGTTTTTGGATTATATGATATGGATCAGCACAAACTATATAGATTTGGATTCTACTTCGGGCCAGGAAATTCTTCGAAGTACAATGGAGAGGTGTTTAGTTTATATACAAGATTTGGAAACCTATAGGAACGATCCCAGATTTTTGAAAGTGTGGATATGGTATATCAATTTGTTTCTCAGTAACAACTTACACGAGTGTGACAATACGTTTACGTATATGTTTAGAAAAGGAATCGGAATTAAGCTTTCGTTGTTTTATGAAGAGTTCTCTAAGTTATTGGAAAATGCGCAATATTTTCTAGAAGCAAAAATATTATTAGAGTTAGGCGCTGAAAACAATTGCAGGCCCTATAATAGATTACTAAAATCATTAAACAATTGCGAAGAAAGGCTCCGAGGAATGGACATTAAAGAAAACCAAGAAAACTTGTCTGATTCAAGAGAAAGGTTAAAGGAAAGGATAAACTGCGGACAAGTACCCTTTTTCATTCGTAGATTTTTAACCTCGTCGTTGATAGCTGATGACAAAGAAAATCGAGCTGATTTTCAACTGAATTCTAAAATAGAAGTCCAAAAATGTGCTCCCAATGTATACCAAGATTCTATATTGGTTGCTGATTTTAAAGAAGAGACAGAGAAATCTAATTACCATGAAATTGCTAGCGGTCGTTACTTTGCTAGTCAGCTTTTGAAGAATGAAAATACAAAAACTCCTATATATGCGGATCAAAAGCAATCAAGTGATCCAGTCTACAAACTAATCAGTAATCCTGGAAAGAAACCTGAAAAAGTAGTTTTCAACTTCGATCTTATGTATCCAGAAAAAGACGAAGAGTTCAACATGGAAGAAATATTGGCGATGTCTAAAGGGTTTTATAAAACCGAACCCAGAAGTGAGAAGCATGCTACAAATTGTACCTATAGTTATTCCAGTGACAAACATAGCAAGAAACGAAAGACTGATGTACTCGTGGAAAAAGGGCAGCGCTTACCTCCATCACAGTCGCCTATTGTGCCCAAATCCACGCGAATTGAGATATTTAAAGACGAGAGTGATGATAGCCAAAGTAGGCAACAAAAAAATACTCAAGTGCAAGTTCAAACTACAACATCCATTTTGCCTTTGAAACCTGTGGTTGATGGTAATCTTGCACATGAGACGCCAATTAAAACTTCGTTAGCAGCCCATAATTCACATTCGCCAACCGTAACAGCTTTTTCAAAAGATGCGATGGATGAGGTATTTTCCATGTTCAATCAACATTATTCGACCCCAGGTGCGTTATTAGATGGTGATGATACTACAACAAGTAGATTCAACGTATTTGAGAACTTTACACAGGAATTTACCGCAAAAAATATTGAAGATTTAACCGAGGTAAAGGGTCCCAAAGAAAAGCCATCACTGCAAGCTGACTCAACAGATGGAACCAATGATAATTACGAAAGATTTCCCACTAGCACTGCACGAACAGAAAGGGGGGATTACATGACGCCTATAAAGGAAACTACTGAAACAAACGTGATGCCCATAATCAAGACACCTATCGAACAGAAAAAGACAAATGATAAAAAATTGAGAGATAATACGGAGACACAAATCGAATTAACAAGCACGACAGTCCAAAGTTCTCCATTTCTCACACAACCTGAGCCACAAGGGGAAAGGCTTTTACCAACTGAAAAACATCTGGAAAATATTAAAGAGTATTACTCAACCGTCATACCTTCTTCTCTCGAAAGAGAAGGCGAATCACCGCTTATTATTGAAAACCCACTTAGCAATATTTTAAGGGCGCAAATTTTATCTAAAATTTCACCTCCGTTATCTGAATACAACACCTTATACAACTATAATCAAGAATTGAAGATGAGTTCTCTATTGAAAAAAATTCACAGAGTATCTCGCAATGAGAACAAGAACCCAATCGTTGATTTCAAAAAAACAGGGGATCTATATTGCATACGTGGAGAATTGGGTGAAGGGGGGTATGCCACTGTGTATTTAGCGGAGTCTAGTCAGGGGAAACTGCGAGCATTGAAAGTAGAAAAACCGTCAAGTGTATGGGAATATTACATAATGAGTCAAGTTGAGTTCAGGCTAAGGAATAGTACAATCTTAAAGTCAATTATTAATGCTAGTGCCTTGCATTTGTTTCTCGATGAAAGCTATCTTGTCTTGAACTACGCTAGTCAAGGTACAGTCTTGGATTTGATTAACTTGCAACGAGAAAAAGCAATTGATGGTAATGGAATAATGGATGAGTACTTATGTATGTTTATTACTGTTGAACTAATGAAGGTGCTTGAAAAGATACATGAAGCGGGAATAATACATGGTGATCTAAAGCCAGATAATTGTATGGTTCGATTAGAGAAACGAGGCGAACCTCTAGGTGCTCATTATATGCGCAATGGGAAGGACGGCTGGGAGAATAAGGGAATTTATTTAATAGATTTTGGCAGATCATTTGATATGACGCTATTACCACCTGGAACGAAATTTAGAGCAAATTGGCAGGCTGACCAGCAAGATTGTTCGGAAATGCGTGCAGGTAAGCCATGGAGTTATGAGGCTGATTATTACGGATTAGCTGGTATCATACATTCGATGCTTTTTGGAAAATTCATAGAAACGACAGAGCTTCAGGATGGAAGATGTAGGTTGAGGCACCCACTAAAAAGGTATTGGAAGAGAGAAATATGGAGCGTTATTTTCGATTTATTGTTAAACAGTGGTCAAGTTTCCGACCAAGCTCTGCCAATGACAGAAAAAATCGTTGAAGTAAGGAACCTGATAGAAAGTCACCTGGAAATGCATGCAGAGAACCACTTAAGAAACGTTATCCTAGACGTCGAAAAAGAACTATCACATCTACAATACAAGGGCAAGCCCTCAAAAGGGTTCTAACGCACAGATGGATTTCCGGTATGTGATTTTCAGTAGTCCTACCAGAAGCGATAGTAATTAAAACAGGCATATAAGTAGAGTCCCTTGTAACATTATTATATAAAAAAAAATATGTTTTTTTCACTTTTGGCAGGTGACGCTAGGGAAAGTGAGTATCAGAATATGATTGTTGTTTTAGAGTATCGTTTCGAAGCTCTTCATATTAAGGGTCCGTCGTACTTTTTTCAAATGATATTCTAAGAACTAAGAGGACAAAGATACGATTGTCTGGAACAGAACTATAACTCCGTTTTATTTCAACTGATGAACCAAATATAATAAGTGCATTTAAAAACCAGACATTTTTAATGTAATTATCATCTTAGACGATAATGTATTTTTTCACTGAAAAGTTCTTCGTATTCGATTTTTTTGATCTAAATTTTTTCATATCGAGTGCTCATCTCATCAATTTACGATGTATTATCCACTGTGTTAAATATATTCTTTACCCAAGGATCATTTATATCAAAATCAAATTGAAAGTAGCTCACCTAAGCAACAAAAATTGAGCAATGACCTCACAACTTGGTGAATTGGTGGAATTTCTACATTCTCCACAACCTGCCGTAAGACAAATTGCTATTGATAATCTGGTTGGATTTAGTGCTGGTCCCACTTCAAAATATTTTAAAAATGACAGCTATAGGCCTGTCAAAGACATAATAAAAATGATTATGGACACAGAACATGGTACCCGTGTCATCATTCAACAAGGTATTACTATATTGGTTAATTTATCTGAAGATACTATGGTAAGAAGTATTATACTGAATGATGATAAGAAATTCTTAAAGTTCTTGGTTTGGAAAATTGTTGATTTAAACAATCCTAATGCTGATATAATGTGCATCTTATTGAGTAACTTAGCCAAGAATGATGATATACTTGCCATTTTGAATATTGAGAGAAACTCTAGCGGTGTGGAAGTCGATGATGACTTGAAGCTAGCAGCTTTAGATGAAAACGTGTTTAAGAGCCTAAAAGCCATGGATTGTTTAATGGATTGTTTTGTCAAAGGCTATGATAAAAAGTTAACAAAATATGCCAATTTCAATTATTTAGCCTTTTTTTTTGCTGATATCTCGAGATTTAGATTGGGTAGGATGTATTTTATTGAAGAACAGGAGTACGATGGGGTAGTTCCAATTTCCAAACTTCTCGTATTTACTGAAAAATATGACGCAAAGATTAGAAGAGAGGGTGTTGCTTCTACTATTAAAAATTCCCTTTTCGATTCTGAAACTCATGAAAGACTGCTCAACGATGAGAAAATTAATTTATTGCCTTACATTTTGTTACCTATTGCTAGTGCAAAGGATTCTGAAATTGATGAGGAAGACATGTTTAATTTGCCTGATGAACTACAATTACTACCAGAAGAAAAGGAAAGGGATCCAATTCCTGCCATAATATGCTGTCATTTAGAAAGTATACTTCTACTATGTACGACACATGCCGGTAGAGAGTATTTAAGAAACAAGTCTGTTTATCCGTTAGTTAGAGAGTTGCATAAAAACGTTGAGAATGAAGATATTGGTGAATTATGTTACAGGATTGTTAATATGTTAATGAGAGGGGAGCCTGGTACGGGAACGGTAGAAGAAATGCCATCGAAGAACGCCGAAGAAGAAGAAGAAGAAGAAGAAGAAGAAGAAGAAGAAGACGACGACGACGACGACGACGAAGAAGACGAAATTGTTGAAGTGGCTTAGGTTGTATCAAGAACAGTCCACATTGCATATAATTGTATAATACAGAAAACTATATTAGGCTAAGGTTTAATAAAATCCCAGTTTTTTATTTGCGAAAAGCATGAAGGCATAACGAAGTGTAGTCAGTGCAGCCAAAGTAACAGAATAATATAATCATTTAGGATATGATGAAAAGAAAAAGAAAGAGGGAAAAAACGAAAACTAATAACTTAATATATACATATCATTATAGATTAACCTGCTCTTTTTTTAATTCCATGTGCTCGTTGTCCACCTTTCTACATAGTTTTTTGACTATGGCAAACATTAACTTCTTGTTCTCTGCGCCAGGGTACCTTCTCCTAATGGACTTCCCGAACTCCTTAACATTTACCTTGCCATCGCCAATAGCGTCGATGATATCTTGTTCTGTTATGAGAGGTGCCGGAGTTTCTTTCTCTTGGACCACTATAGATTCAAGAGGTTTCTCTTTTTTAATCGGTGCAGACACAGCATTAGATTCGTTTCCACTAATATCTTTGATCTTTGCAGCGTGTGGATTCCATTCCCCCTCTGGGAAGCTTTTCAGTACTTTCTTGTCCCCCTTCAAAATAATGACACAATCCTTGATACTCTTCACTCTCAAATTTGGCTCCTTATGTACATGAGCGTTGGCGGTCTTCTTTTGTTGTTTCTTTGGGGAAGACTTCTTAGATTTAGATAAACTGTCTATATCTTCTTCCTTTTTAACTGACGGTTCATTTTCTTTGTTTTCTATATCAGATTCGGACAAGTATGGATTAATCTCGTCTTCATCGGAAGAGTATAACGCTGCTAGTTCCGTCTTTTGTAATGCTTTTTTTATTTTCTCACCGTCCTCATCAATCTTCTTTTCACCAAACAGTTCATCTTCTTCATTTCCGGAGGGGGCCTCTTCATCACGAAGTCCCATCGCATTGGCTTGTAGCATTTCCTTCTTGATTCTCTGTTCAGACTCTTTATTTTCTTGTTCATTACCATCTATAATCGGCGCCTCTTCATCATCGGCGAACTCTTCATCATAATCCAACTCTACTTCAGAATTATCGTCGCGATCATCTTCGTCCATAGCCTGTTGATCTGCAACTGCTTTAAGTTTTCTTCTTGTTCTGTCATATCTAGTTGTAGTTGTACCTATATTATCCAAATGCTTCATCAACCAACGTGGCACTTCACCACTTTTCTTATCCATTCTTTTTTCTGCTTCATCAATGGTCAAGGTAGCATATTTATTTCTTGCAGTGAACTTATAAACCTTATCAGCAGGAATCATGGTAAAACTACCATCATCCTCCACACTTAATAAGACGTAAGAATCAGAATTACCAGCTTCATATGAACCTACCCATGTGTTGTACCCATCGAAATCTTCCATAACCCATGGATAAAATTCTTCAAATCTCAACTTTTTAGCGTTCTCATCAAGAACTTTTAGTTGACGGGTTTTTCTTCTCATATTTCCTCGTTTAGCCCTACCACCTCCATCTGGTGCCACATCTGCTAATGGATCCATAGTGCCTTCTTCGAATTCCGGTTCATTAGCTACTTCTTTCCCGTCATACTTAACCATTCCTACTTTAGTTGGGTCCTCAGCCGGACCTGCATCTTCTAGTTTTGTCACTAAAAGTTTGCCGTTAGCTGGATCGGTGGCAACCGTACCAGATACACCACTTGAGCCAATCACTACTGCATTATTTTCAACGGCTGAGGCAGGATTGGGACTTGCAGGAGGAACTGAAGAGCCGGTTGCAGTAGCAGTCATAGAATTCACACCGTTTGTTGCATTGTCTTTGATGGCAGAGTCAATAACCGGCGTTTGTGATCCATCTCTCGCAGTATTATTGAGAGGCACCGTTCCTGGTTTATTCATACCGCCCGGGATCGGAGTACTTCTTTCTTGTTCTGCTTTCTTTTTGTATTCAGAAATTTCCCTTTGTCTTTGAACAATTTCTGCTCTTGTCAGCTGAAATTGTAAGTTTCTTGTATCCTTTCTATGCAATCTGACAGGCAGATGGAAATCTGTCACAGGATTTATCTTCTTCTTACTTTGGAACTTTAAAAGATGTGTTCTCATATTTTCTAAATCCTCTTTTGGAATAGCTCTTAAGGGAAACTCATTATACTCATTAGGATCCTCGTCTTTTACTTTGACATTGCTCCTACCGGCATCAGCTTCGACACCAATTTGTAGGAGCATTCTTTCCCTTTCCTCAGCATACTCAGGATCATCCTTCTTCACAAGAGACCCTCTGCTACCATTTTCATTCAATACACTTGAAGAACTAGAGTTGCTGCTGTTTTGACCCATTCTCATCCTAAGAAAATTTCTTCTCATTCTGTCTCTTTTAATAAAGGGAGAAGCGTTAGTCGGCCCTCCCCCATTTCTGCTACCTGGTGGATTGCGTCTAGACATCCTTACGCACACTCAAACTTGGCTCCCTGGCTACTTCACAACCTCTCAATTCATCTAATCTCTCTTTCTGCTAGTAATTTTTATTATCATGAAGGCGAAGAAAGGGCGTTATTTCAGTATCACTAAGGACGGTATTCGAACCTTCGCAAAAATTTTACTTAAAAGAAGATTAATGAATTCTTTTGTTAAAATATAAATTAGTCTTTATTAAACCGAGAACAGTAACCATAATTGCGTACTATTATTCGTTGTGAAAATGTCCTCTACTGCTATTGTTGATCCTGAAGAAGCATTTGCTCTCATTTCCAAGAATTTGCAAGAAGTCTTGAACCCACAAATCATCAAAGATGTGCTCGAAGTACAAAAGAGACATTTGAAATTGTACTGGGGTACTGCACCAACCGGAAGACCTCATTGCGGTTACTTTGTTCCCATGACCAAGCTTGCTGACTTCTTGAAAGCAGGTTGTGAAGTGACTGTTCTGTTAGCTGACTTACACGCCTTTTTAGATAACATGAAGGCTCCATTAGAAGTTGTGAACTACAGAGCCAAGTACTACGAATTGACCATTAAAGCCATTTTACGAAGCATCAACGTTCCAATTGAAAAACTGAAATTTGTTGTTGGTTCTTCTTACCAGTTAACACCAGAATACACCATGGATATCTTTAGATTATCCAACATTGTTTCACAAAACGATGCTAAAAGGGCCGGCGCTGATGTCGTTAAGCAAGTTGCCAATCCATTATTGAGTGGGCTCATTTATCCCTTGATGCAAGCATTGGATGAACAATTCCTTGACGTTGACTGTCAATTTGGTGGTGTTGACCAGAGAAAAATTTTTGTATTAGCAGAAGAAAACTTGCCCAGTTTGGGTTACAAAAAAAGAGCCCACCTAATGAATCCTATGGTTCCAGGTTTAGCTCAAGGTGGTAAAATGTCTGCCTCTGATCCAAATTCCAAAATCGACCTTTTGGAAGAACCAAAACAAGTGAAGAAAAAGATCAACAGCGCATTCTGTAGTCCTGGTAATGTTGAAGAAAATGGTTTGTTATCATTTGTGCAATATGTTATTGCACCAATCCAAGAATTGAAGTTTGGCGCAAATCACTTTGAATTTTTCATTGATAGACCAGAAAAGTTCGGCGGCCCAATGACTTATAAATCCTTCGAAGACATGAAATTGGCTTTCAAAGAAGAAAAATTGTCCCCACCTGATTTAAAAATTGGTGTTGCTGACGCTATCAACGAGTTGTTGGAGCCAATCAGACAAGAATTCGCCAATAATAAAGAATTCCAAGAGGCCTCTGAGAAAGGTTATCCCATTGCTGCACCACAAAAGACGAAGAAAGCGAAAAAACCAAAGAATAAGGGTACCAAATACCCAGGCGCTACGAAGACTGACGAAGTTGCTTCAAAACTAGAGGAAACCAAATTGTAAGCATGACAAATCCGTTCTCCCAATTCATAATATAATAAATACGAGTGATATATCATATAAACGTTATAAAACGCACCACCGGGTAAGCGCGAAAAACGAGATGCGACGACCTTTTTTTCTCTTCGTCTTGTGATTAAACTCAACTTACAGAAAGTGGCCAAAATGGTAATCATCCAGTGGCAAACCATACTGATAAGGTCAGTTAGATATAGCGATCAAGTGTAAAGACGTCAGTATACTTTAAAAAGGAAGACATATTTATTTCACTACTACGTCTTTTTGTTCTGCTTCAACAGCACTGCTTTATTTCTCATATCTCTTTTTCGTTGATTTTGCATACATATAGCGTGAAATCGAGCATTTGATAAAAAGCAAAGCTATTTTTGTAGTACCACGTTGTCTTCACAGCTTTTACGTGATACATTATCGAGCCTCTTCACAAATAACTCCTTCTTTTTTCTTCGTATCTTTGGAGGAAGATATTAGAAGTTCCCTGTATCTTTTGGGTTTGCTATTTTTTACTGCTAAGGATCCACTTTAACAGTTCACACACGCCACAGAACGAACACTACTATGTCGGCTACTGATGATGGTTTAGCATCTTTACAAGCTCATATCAGGAGAACACTAAGATCTATTCATAATCTCCCCTATTTTAGGTTTACGAGAGGTCCTACTGAAAGGTCTGACATGAGTAAAACACTAAAGGAGTTCATTTACAGGTATTTGTACTTCATAATTTCCAATAATGGAGAGAACTTATCAACTTTATTTAATGCTCATCCGAAACAGAAATTAATTAATCCAGAGCTTGCTGTTTTTCCTGATAGTTTGGAGGATGCTTTGGACATTGATAAGATAACATCTCAAAGGACTATCCCCTTTTACAAGATAGACGAATCCAAAGTAGGAGATGTCCATAAACATACCGGTAGGAACTGTGGAAGAAAATTCAAGATAGGGGAACCCCTGTATAGATGTCATGAATGTGGTTGTGATGATACTTGCGTACTTTGCATCCATTGTTTCAACCCAAAAGACCATGTAAATCATCATGTTTGTACTGATATTTGTAGCGAATTTACTAGTGGGATTTGTGATTGTGGCGATGATGAAGCTTGGAACTCTCCCCTTCATTGCAAAGCCGATGAACAAGAAAATGCTATATCGGAAGATCACGCTACTGATAAGAGTATAAAACAAGAAGATGTATGGAATAATACAGTGAGTATAGAGTTGCTAGAACTGGTTCTTGCAGAGGTATTTGACTATTTTATCGATGTCTTTAATCAGAATATAGAACCTCTACCCACCATACAAAAGGATATCACCATCAAATTGAGAGAGATGACACAACAAGGAAAGATGTATGAAAGGGCTCAGTTTCTAAATGATTTGAAATATGAAAATGATTATATGTTCGATGGGACAACAACTGCAAAGACAAGCCCCTCAAATAGTCCTGAAGCATCTCCATCGCTAGCCAAAATTGATCCTGAAAATTATACTGTAATAATATACAACGACGAATATCATAACTACTCTCAGGCCACCACGGCTTTGAGGCAAGGGGTTCCAGATAATGTACATATTGATCTATTAACTTCCAGAATCGACGGAGAAGGTCGAGCAATGTTGAAATGTTCACAAGATTTATCATCTGTTCTAGGTGGATTCTTTGCTGTCCAAACGAACGGTTTAAGTGCCACGTTAACGTCATGGTCAGAGTACCTTCATCAGGAAGCATGTAAGTATATTATACTATGGATTACTCATTGTCTAAACATACCAAATTCTTCCTTCCAAACTACTTTCAGGGACATGATGGGCAAAACATTGTGTTCAGAATACCTCAATGCTATAGAATGTCGTGATATGACACCAGTGGTAGAGAAGTATTTTAGTAACAAGTTTGACAAGAACGATCCCTACAGGTATATCGATTTATCCATTCTTGCAGATGGAAATCAAATTCCTCTGGGTCATCATAAGATTCTGCCAGAATCAAGCACTCATTCACTTTCTGCATTGATAAATGATGTAGAAAATCCAACGTCAAGAACGTACTCCAATACAAGACTACAGCATATTTTATATTTTGACAACAGATATTGGAAAAGGCTAAGAAAAGATATCCAAAACGTAATTATACCTACGTTAGCCTCATCAACTTTATACAAACCCATTTTCTGTCAACAAGTAGTGGAGATATTCAACCACATCACCAGATCTGTGGCATACATGGATAGAGAACCCCAGTTAACGGCCATAAGAGAGTGTGTCGTACAATTATTCACATGTCCTACTAATGCCAAGAATATTTTCGAGAATCAAGATTTTCTAGATATTGTGTGGTCAATCATAGACATTTTTGAAGAGTTTTGTAAAGTGGAGGGCGGTGTATTGATCTGGCAAAAGGTTCAAAAAAGCAATTTAACAAAGAGCTATAGTATATCATTCAAGCAAGGATTGTACACAGTCGAAACCTTGTTGAGTAAGGTACATGATCCTAATATCCCATTAAGGCCGAAGGAAATGATATCTTTATTGACCCTCTGTAAGCTCTTTAATGGAGCATGGAAGATCAAGCGTAAAGAGGGAGAACATGTTCTCCATGAAGATCAAAATTTCATCTCCTATTTAGAATACACCACTTCAATATACAGTATTATCCAAACAGCAGAAAAAGTTAGTGAAAAATCGAAAGATTCTATTGATTCAAATTTATTTCTCAATGCTATAAGAATCATTAGTTCATTTTTAGGTAATAGATCACTTACCTATAAACTAATATACGACTCTCATGAAATTATTAAGTTTAGCGTAAGTCATGAACGGGTTGCATTTATGAATCCCCTACAAACGATGCTTTCATTTCTTATCGAAAAAGTTCCTTTAAAGGATGCATACGAAGCTCTGGAAGGATGTTCAGATTTTTTGAAAATATCCGATTTCTCTTTGAGATCAGTTGTGCTGTGTTCTCAAATTGACGTCGGATTTTGGGTAAGAAATGGTATGTCTGTATTACACCAAGCATCATATTATAAAAACAATCCTGAACTAGGCTCTTATTCCAGGGATATACATTTGAACCAATTAGCTATTCTCTGGGAGCGTGATGATATTCCGAGGATAATATACAATATACTTGATAGATGGGAACTGCTAGATTGGTTTACAGGTGAAGCTGACTATCAACACACTGTATATGAGGACAAAATTCCATTTATCATTCAACAATTCATTGCCTTTATTTATCAAATTTTGACCGAGAGACAGTATTTCAAGACTTTTTCTTCATTAAAGGATAGGAGAATGGATCAAATTAAAAATTCAATTATTTATAACCTTTACATGAAACCTCTTTCGTACTCAAAACTACTAAGATCTGTTCCTGACTACCTAACCGAAGACACTACTGAATTTGATGAAGCACTCGAAGAAGTATCTGTATTTGTTGAACCTAAGGGGTTGTCAGACAACGGTGTTTTCAAATTAAAGGCAAGCCTGTATTCAAAGGTTGATCCATTAAAGTTGTTGAATTTGGAGAATGAGTTTGAAAGTAGCGCAACGATTATTAAAACACATTTGGCAAAAAACAAGGAGGATATATCGGAAGTTGTGTTGATACCTCAAGTTTCAATAAAACAGTTGGACAAAGACGCTCTCAATTTGGGTGGCTTCACAAGGAATACAGTCTTTGCCAAAATGGTCTATAAATTACTTCAGGTATGCCTAGATAAGGAAGATAGCACTTTTCTCAATGAGTTGCTACATCTAGTTCATGGTATATTCAAGGATGATGAACTGATTAATGGCAAAGATTCTATACCTGAAGCATATTTGTCAAAACCGATATGTAACTTGCTATTGAGCATAGCCAACGCTAAGTCCGACGTTTTTTCAGAAAGCATTGTTCGCAAAGCTGACTATTTGTTGGAGAAGATGATAATGAAAAAACCAGATGAACTTTTCGAATCATTAGTCGCTAGTTTTGGTAGCCAGTATGTTGATGATTATAAGGATAAGAAGCTACGCCAAGGAGTTAACTTACAAGAGACGGAAAAGGAACGTAAAAGAAGATTGGCTAAAAAACATCAAGCGAAGCTTCTGGCCAAGTTTAATAATCAACAAGCTAAGTTCATGAAGGAGCATGAAGCTGAATTTGATGAGCAGGATAATGATGTTGATATGGTCGGTGACAAAGTATATGAGTCCGAGGATTTTACCTGTGCACTTTGTCAAGATTCTAATTCAACAGATTTTTTTGTGATACCTGCGTATCATGATCATACTCCAATATTCAGACCTGGTAATATATTTGATCCAAATGAATTTATCCCCATATGGGATGGTTTTTACAATGATGACGTAAAACAAACTTTTATTGATGATGATGTTTTAGAGACTTTGAAAGAGAACGGTAACTGTGGATCCAGAAAAGTATTCGTATCTTGTAATCACCATATCCATCATAACTGTTTCAAGAGATATGTTCAAAAAAAGAGATTTTCGTCAAACGCATTTATATGTCCGTTATGTCAAACGTTTTCAAATTGTACATTACCTCTTTGCCAGACTTCAAAGGCAAATACCGGCTTGTCCTTAAACATGTTTCTAGAATCCGAGCTGTCCTTGGACGTACTTTCGAGGCTATTTAAACCTTTCGCGGAAGAGGATTATCGTACAATAAATTCAATATTTTCATTGATGATATCTCAATGCCAAGGTTTTGACAAAGCGGTAAGAAAACAGGCTAATTTTTCACACAAGGATGTTTCTTTAATATTAAGTGTCCATTGGGCAAATACTGTTTCAATGTTAGAAATTGCTTCTAGACTGGAAAAGCCACACAGCATTTCATTTTTCAGAAACAGGGAACAGAAATATAAGACATTAAAAAATATTTTAGTTTGCATCATGCTATTCACTTTCGTCATAGGTAAGCCGAGTATGAATTTTGAACCGTATCCACAGGGATCTGATACTGTATCGAACCAAAATCAACTTTTCCAATATATTGTTCGAAATGCCTTATTTTCCCCTGTATCTTTCCGAGAAACTGTTACCAATGCATTAGCGATTTTTTGTAAACAGTTTCTAAATGACTTTTTTCAAGGTCTCTCTGATGCAGAAAAGGTTACTAAACTGTATCTTGATGCAACTACCATTGGTGATGTTCTTAAGGCAAACGAGCCAATGGTTTTTGTACTACGGAGCATAAATGATGTACGATTGGACGGATTGGACTCAAAGAATATTCTTTATGATTTAGCCTATTCATTTTTGTTGAGAAGTCTTCTTCCTACGATAAGAAGGTGCTTGGTCTTCGTTAAAGTACTACACGAACTTTTGAAAGATTCTGAAAATGAATCGATGATTATCAATGGCTTTGAAGTGGAGGAGAACCTGGAATGCGAAGATACCCCTGAGTTTGTAGATAAGGCACTGAAAATGATCACTGAAAAAGAATCATTAGTTGATCTTTTGACAACCCAACATTCAGCTGAACCCTTGCATCCGTATTTGAAGAAGATACCATACGAATACTGTGGCATTATAAAACTAATAGACCTATCGAAATACCTAAACACATACGTTACTCAATCCAAGGAAATCAAATTGCGTGAAGAACGGTCGCAACATATGAAGAATGCAGATAACAGATTGGATTTCAAAATATGCTTGACGTGTGGTGTCAAGGTACATCTAAGAGCAGACCGTCATGAAATGAGTAAGCATTTGAATAAGAACTGTTTCAAGTCATTTGGTGCCTTTCTAATGCCAAATTCGAGCGAAGTATGTCTCCATTTGACTCAGCCTCCTTCCAACATTTTTATATCAGCTCCATACCTAAATTCGCACGGTGAAGTCGGTAGAAATGCCATGAGAAGGGGTGATTTAACTACCTTGAACTTGAAAAGATATGAACACTTGAATAGATTATGGATCAATAATGAAATTCCAGGGTACATTAGTAGAGTAATGGGCGATGAATTTCGAGTGACTATACTTTCTAATGGCTTCTTATTTGCGTTTAATAGAGAACCAAGACCAAGAAGAGTGCCTCCAACAGATGAGGATGATGAAGATATGGAGGAGGGAGAAGAAGGCTTTTTCACGGAGGAAAATGATGACATGGATGTAGACGATGAGGCTGGGCAAGCTGCCAACTTATTTGGGGTTGGTGCAGATGGTATTGCGGATGGTGGAGTACGTAACTTTTTCCAATTCTTCGAGAATTTTAGAAACACTCTTCAGCCCCAAGGAAATGGCGATGATGACGTACCTCAAAATCCGCCCCCAATATTGCAGTTTTTGGGGCCCCAATTCGACGGAGCTACTATTATTAGAAATACGAATCCGAGAAATCTCGATGAGGATGACTCTGATGATAATGAAGATTCTGATGAACGCGAGATTTGGTAGATTTACTAATCGATCGTTTCGCTCTTCTTTATTTAAGATTGAATCATATGTGTATATAAACTTATATATCTAAGCATTTGTACCTCAATTAACGACTGCCTTATTTGCTGAGGAAGGACCTCTTAAACTCATTGCAAATACTTTGAAGTAGCTTATCACCTTCTCTGTCCGAACTGAGAAGTCTTCGAGTCGCCCATTTCTGTTAATATCAGTATGTACGACCCAATCAAACGCGGGGGAGCCAAGGCCGAAAGAATTCTGGAGCCTAAAAAAATGCTTAATCCTTGAGCCTTTCCCTAATGTCATCCCCTCTGAAGGTACTAACTTAGCAGTTATATTTAATATCCCATGGTGATTATTGTTTTTAGTTGTTGAAATCTAGTAAATTTTCTTTTCACATCTATAAAGTGTCATTAGCAATACAGGCCAAATATGGTATGTTGATTTTGTATATCCTGTTGTACAATTTTGGCTGAAGCAGAGACTCAAAGTGGTTTGAGACTTAGTTTTCAATTATTGTACTCCAATAAAACGACTTTTGACAACAGTTGCTACGATCCAGTGAGTTAATAAAGCTGGTAGTAGTGGCTTTCAAGATTAGTTATGTAATTTCTCATCCAGGTTACTAACAAAGTATGCACTACGATTAGTCCTTCTCATCCATTTATAAAACCTTTTTCAAGCGGAACGCTGTTTTCGTTGGTACTATATTCGCTGGTGCCTTTGTTTTCCAAACTGTTTTCGATACTGCAATTACTTCGTGGTACGAGGATCACAATAAAGGCAAGTTGTGGAAAGATGTCAAGGCTCGAATAGCTGCAGGTGATGGAGATGATGACGATGAATAAATGTTCTCCATTACTCCTACTTTCTCAAGATAAGCCCATAGCCCTTCGTCTTATTTATTTTATTTGGCTGATTGATCTCGATTAACCCAACCTCAGAAAGGTAGTCATCTTTGTATTTTTGAGAAAAATCTATGTTCCACCAAAGCACATTTGAAATACAACACGAAAATAGACACAAATAAACCCGTCTGTCAGATGTTCAAAAAATATTTATAGTAACTTTTATATTCTACAAAAGAAGAGTTAGAGAAGAAAAATAAAATCATATAATTTTGTATATTTGGATATACTTATACCAAGCAAGTATGAAACAATGTTGTTCTTTAACGTCATGAATGGTAGAAGGTGGGTTCTCAGTTTCCCTTTAAATTTTTATATACAGTTATGGGATATATACTATGCAGTCAACTAGTTCGTGTTATGTGTTTAAATCTCGCCAGTGGCAGAGGCGTTTTGGATTCTAGATATGTAAGCCTTTGATATGACATTCCAACTTCTCATATATTTGGCCAAGCACTGATCAATACATGCGTCATTTCTTGAAGTGTATGGAGAAGTCAAGCATTTTTCAAAACAGTTCTCAGAAATCTTGTTCACCAGTTCAGTCGCATTAGCCACGGCCAACTCTTGGGCAATCTGATTTTTCAATTCATTTGCTACTGGGTTTGTCGTAGTCTGAGCACTAGTGGCAGTCTCCTTTTGTTGAGATGGTGCACCGCCCCCAAAGATAGATGATAGACCCATTTTCGTGATTAGTTAAACTCAAACTGTTGTTGCTGCGTATAAAACTGACCGGTTTGAAAGCAGACAGCTATTTAATTCCAAGCTCTTTGTCCACTCTGTGAATCTCAGAGCTGGGAAATTTGACTTTTCGGCAATGGCAGGAAAAATATGGCACACCTAAAAAAAAAATGCAGCAGAACAGAAAATAAGAATGAAGAAATAGTAGCAGCGGTGTAGCCGAGAAAAGGAAATACACTCTGCTGTGTATTTACTATCCTTGCAATATCCCCGTTCAGAAAGCCACTATTGTTTCTTAGTGACTCGTCGTAAGAAACTCTTAGTAAGGGACCTGATCGCTAACGTTAGCACTAATCATTTTCGTTTTACAGAATCGGTATATACGTAAACATATTCTAGATATCGACAAACACCAAGCAAGAAAATTAATCTGGTGGCTTTGGGTTAAGGAAAGTACCCGTCAAGCAACTTGCATATGTTCGAGACACGAGCAAGTAAAAGACAAAGTTATGTGCCATCTCTCTGTATTGCAGGACGAAGACATAAAAAATAAAAAGACCCGATGGGAGTGTTAGAACACGATTTAAGCATCATCTAGCGGCTAGCAACTATGTTACTGGTATGCTTCCATACACAATGTAAAGAAGATGACAAAAACTGTAAGAAACAATTATCGAAGTTGGTGGAGGCTGAAAGGCCAATATTGATAATCTAATAGGATAATGAATGACAACGTGAAAAACGCTAGAAGAAAAATCAACATCGTTATTATATAGAGTTATAGATTCTCTTTGGATTCCCGAATCCTCGAGAGGAACACCTACTATACTACGTGCACTTAACGACATTACCCTAATATAATAATGGAAATTGAACAATTATCTTGAAACTACCCAGTTTCTCAGTAATACCGTACTTGTTTATCCTTCACAGCAAACTAGTGGGTAGTAAATTTTGTATTCACCCTCTAGTCTTTATTCTCTATAAAGAACCTATGTTTGCAAGTTACGAAAACTGAAAGGCAGTAATGGTTGTTTGCTAATTTCAGTGGTTTCATTTTGACAAGAGCAATAGTATTGTGGGTAAAGAGTCGTTAAAAGTTTTCTTCTGGGATATGCCGTCCGCAAATGCGGGAGTTATATAGGTACAACTATTTAACACTATCATATTACATCTGAGATAATAGTGGAGTTTGATGTAATTTTTGGGATTCCATTTTTTATAAGGCAATAATATTAAGTATGTAGATATACTAGAAGTTCTCCTCAGGGATTTAGGAATCCATAAAAGGGAATCTGCAATTCTACACAATTCTATAAACATTATTATCATCGTTTTATATGTTCTTATTCATTGATCCTATTACATTATCAATCCTTGCGTTTCAGCTTCCACTAGTTTAGATGACTATATCTCATCATTTGCGTCATCTTCTAACACCGTATATGATAATATACTAGTAATATGACTACTAGTTAGTAGATGATAGTTGATTTATATTACAACAACATCATTGTTATTACGTTCGGCCTTAACTGAAGTTGACGAATTTCTAAACACTGCATTCAGCAGCATTCTAATAGCATGTTTGATAATAAAAGTGATAATAATGCGTTGTACTGGCTCAACGGATGGTTGACGCCCACGCCAATAAAAATAGACCAATTAATTTAGCCAAGTAGTATGGGCCCCTCATAAAAGATTGTTCTAGCAGTTTTAGCCTGCGAAAACCACATCTTGGCGGACCTTCAATGACATCATTAGAAACGCTATATCAGAATATGTAGTTGCTGATAAAACCACGTGCACAGTGTTGTACCGCGCCATTATCTCCCCCAATCACTTTAGAGAAACTCTCAGGATTGTTTGCGCTATCCCCGTGACCGTACGTTGTCCTAAAGACATACTACGTCTTGAAACTAAAAATCCAACAAGAAGCGGTTGTTTGGCCGAGCGGTCTAAGGCGCCTGATTCAAGAAAATATCTTGACCGCGGTTAACCGTGGGAACACTCAGGTATCGTAAGATGCAAGAGTTCGAATCTCTTAGCAACCATATCTTTTTTGCTCTTATCAAAATTGATAAGCTTTCGCTCAGTTTTCTTGCGTAGTACTGCTACACATGGCTTTTCTTTTTCTGTGTGTTTCTCCCAATAAAACAAACACTGCAGGCAAAAAAGGGAAAGGGCGAAGACGGGCAAAGTCTAGTTTTGACAAAACAGAATACAATACGCGTCTAGTACGTTCACAAGATGTTTACGTTTCATAGAAACTGAGGAATCTGGAGATAACAACGCGAGAACCACCTGATTGCTGCCACTATTACAATTCTATACGACTATTCTGTAACAGTGTTTACGCGTCTATGTGATTCTCTTTCTAAAGTGGTTGCCATGGCAAACCACCACCCGGCTCCTCTTCGCCCATAACCAGCAACAGAACATGAGCAAGCCCCACTCTACCGAATCCCGTGAGCGCCTCCATCGCTCGTGTGGTCTGCTCATTCTGTGAGGCCGTCTCTTCGCTTAATAAGCACCGTGCGCCTATCTTCGTTTCCTTTTTTGAGGGTACCATAACCCACACACCGCACCTGTGTCTGGCAGCAGGTACGACCACTTAAAATTAAGCACCAGAAACCAGACAGTAACAGATTTCGCATGCTGAAAACCGCGTTTTCGTGCGCCGCTTTTAGTGTGCGAGAACCATATTTTGGCAGTTATTGTTCAGCACAGCGTCTCTTGCCTTCCCGATGGGCGTTGTTGTGGCAACACCATCCTCTTTGCTTACTGTAATCGGTGGACGACGACCGTTCCTTGCTTGGTCTAATGAAGCTCTGGCGTATAAAAACAGCGATTGAATCTTCATATTCCTGAAGTTTTATTCTTTATCTTCCACTTATCTACTCTTTTTGCCTCTTCGTTTTTGATTGAAAGACAGCATTAATAGATACATCAGTTTCTAACCCCACCTCTGTCCCCTTACACTATCAATTTTCACTTTTTTACTTTTTTTTTGCAAAAGGCCTTGTCTCGAAACAAAGAAAAAAAAAACATTTAAAAGGGAAAATAAAATTTCGGTATTACAGAATAGATCTTTTTGAGCCACACAGCCCCGCGCAACGCATACTAGCAATTATTTATTACAATGGAAGCACACAACCAATTCTTGAAGACATTCCAACAGGAACGTCATGATATGAAAGAAGCTGAAAAGGATGAAATCCTTTTGATGGAAAACAGCCGTAGATTTGTTATGTTCCCTATCAAATACCACGAAATTTGGGCTGCTTACAAGAAGGTCGAGGCCTCTTTCTGGACTGCGGAAGAAATCGAATTGGCTAAGGATACCGAAGACTTCCAAAAATTGACTGAAGACCAGAAGACGTATATCGGTAACTTGTTGGCTTTATCCATTTCTTCTGACAACCTTGTCAACAAGTACTTGATTGAAAACTTCTCTGCCCAGTTGCAGAACCCTGAAGGTAAGAGTTTCTACGGGTTCCAAATCATGATGGAGAACATCTATTCTGAAGTTTACTCCATGATGGTTGATGCCTTTTTCAAGGACCCTAAGAACATCCCTCTATTCAAGGAAGTTGCCACTTTGCCTGAAGTCAAGCATAAGGCTTCCTTCATTGAAAGATGGATTTCCAACGATGACAGCTTGTACGGCGAAAGACTAGTAGCATTTGCTGCCAAGGAAGGTATTTTCCAAGCCGGTAACTACGCTTCCATGTTCTGGTTGACCGACAAGAATATCATGCCAGGTTTGGCCATGGCAAACAGAAATATCTGTAGAGACAGAGGTGCTTACACCGACTTTTCATGTTTGTTGTTTGCTCATTTGAGAACTAAACCAAATGTGAAGATCACTGAAAGAATCATCACTGAAGCTGTGGAAATTGAAAAGGAATACTACTCGAACTCTTTGCCAGTAGAAAAATTCGGTATGGATTTGAAGAACATTCACGCTTACATAGAATTTGTTGCTGATGGCCTGCTACAAGGTTTTGGTAACGAAAAGTACTACAATGCTGCCAACCCATTTGAATTCATGGATGATGTTGCTACCGCTGGTAAGACCACTTTCTTTGAAAAGAAGGTTTCCGACTATCAAAAGGCCAGTGACATGTCCAAGTCTGCTACACCATCCAAGGAGATCAACTTCGACGATGACTTTTAAGCCAGCAATGACGTGCCTTCTTTCATTCCTGACCACTTTTATTTATATATATCTATATATGCCTAGGTACAGTACAACTAAACTTAAGTAGACATAATTGGAAAGAGATTACAGTTTTTTTTATATTTATCGTATCGATTTTTCCTCTGTCCTTTCTATTTTAGCAGGTAGCAAAGAAGATGTTAAAAGAGAACTCATGTTATTTATATATATATATATATATATGTGTGTGTGCTTCAATTAACCCACTGAATAACTCTCTTGTTCTTTAGAAAATGATGTTAGTTACCCGGCCTATCTCAATGCAACTATTTTGTTTACCATCAAAGTCAATGGGGTATATGGGAATAACAAACAGGTGACTCTGGACTCTTCAAAATCACTAATTGAAACTGTATTAAAGCTGACAATATTGAATGGTAGCTAATAGAAAAGATTTTCTTCAAAACATTGAGAACGATTCCATCAACAATGACGAAGCTATGGATTCGTCTCCCAACGAAAATGCGTCCGAAAGCGATAGCAGCATTCTTATGAACGTAAATGATATCAAAACTTTACGCTTGGATGTAGCACCAGAAGCCAAAAACACTGGATTGAAGAAGACACTATTTTATGAAAACTCTGATGATGCTGAAGAGGAAGAGGAAGAAAAAGAAGATCGCAGGAGCGGAATAGCTGGACAACCCCACTATAAAGAATCTAAACAACTCCGATTTGAGGTAAACAAGGAGAACTTAAGTAAAGTGCAACGAGATTTATCGGATGAAAACGTAACGAATGAAGAAAATAGCGTACGACCTTGGGAATTCGGAAAGGTTATACAAACTGAGTATAGAGAAAGATTGCCGCGCAATTATGAGTTGAAGCATTGGAAGAAGCCTTCTAAAATAATGTTGGGCTCTATATTTCGTTTACTAGAGACTAACACTGTAAGTGCTCTTGACTCTATCTTTGAGAAGTACGAAAATGAGCTTAATCAAATGACACATGGCGATAGTAATGAGCTGAGAAGGATATACTCTAAAAAGGAGCGCTTGCTTGAAATAATCTTGACAAAAATAAACAAGAAGCTAAGACAGGCAAAATTTCCGTCGAGGATATCCGAAAGAGACCTGGATATTGAGTATATCTATTCCAAGAGGCAATTTATTCAGAACCGCTACTCTCAAGAACTGCAAAATTGTGAGAGATTGGAAGTAAATCTTTCACGTGAGCGAAAACTTTTGGAAGAAACAAAGAAATTGTGCAGGAATCTAAAAACAAACAACAGGAAGCGACTTACCGAGAAGTTGATACAAAGAGATCTTCATCCGGCACTCAATAAAGCTATGGAATACACATATGGCTTAGAATCGACCAATGGATCTGCTCGCACAGGGGGCCAAGTCATCTTTACAAATGATAACAACGAATTGAATTTGCTGTTGAACGATCCCATAAAAAGTACGACCGATGTTGGGCTTGATAAGAAAGAAGTTCTATCGTTACTACCTTCTTTACTAGAATATACGAACAAGTCACGAGAACTTAAAGGAACCATGGATCAAGTGGTTTCAAACGCATATGAACAGGAAATAAAAGAAGCGATAGTACCTCGCCATTCAGATCATCAGGACGAGACCGACGAAGATATACGGGAATGAAGATCTCCGCCTTTATAATCATGATTATAATGCATAAACTAGTTATTCGATATATAATCGTGTATTATAGACATCCGGGTTATCAAATATCTCCATTAACTTGTCTCAGAAAACCTTGAAGGGCCCCCAGTAAATTTTATGAAAAACTCGAAGAAAAAAAGAAGGAAACCAAAGCTTGATTGAGAGACGCTTCCTTTATTTTGGATTTGCATTTTTTTGAGGCATCCCTTCAACTGGCATCTAACATAGAATAGATCTATAAGGAAGATATAAGATCATTTATTCACGTTCCTTCTACCTTTTTTTCTGTTCATTCCAGAAGACGTTTCACTTATTTCCAAATTGACCTTGAAGGGGAAACAGTAGATTCAATCTTTGAAAGTTGATTTGATATAAAAGCCAATATCTCTAGGCACGGAACTGATTAAAAGAACTCGTTATTTCAAACAGTATGAAGGGAAACTTCAGGAAAAGAGATAGCTCTATAAACTCGAGAAAGGGAGGTAATCTTGAGAACAACTACACAAATGGAGGTGGTCCTAATCAAAACAACGGTTTGATGTTTTATGAAAGCGCTGAAACTACGAAAAACTTCGACGACCGTCAAGATTATCTATTGGCCAACAGCATTGGTTCTAATGTAACAGTTACTGTCACTTCTGGTGTGAAATATACCGGGTTATTGGTATCTTGTAATTTGGAATCTACTAATGGTATTGATGTTGTCTTGAGATTCCCCAGAGTTTCTGACTCAGGAGTTAGTAGCTCGGTTGATGAGCTGGCTAAAACTTTGGGGGAAACCTTATTGATTCATGGTGAAGATGTCGCTGAACTGGAATTGAGGAACATTGATTTGTCTCTGGATGAGAAATGGGAAAATTCTAAAGCTCAAGAGGTAACATCCGCCAGAGCTAGTAATGAAAAGGAGAAAGTCAATGAAGAACCGAATGAAAGTTCTAAATTCAAAACTGATGTTGATATCTCTGGCTCTGGCAGAGAAATTAAAGAGCGTAAGTTGGAAAAATGGGCACCGGAAGAAGGCACGGAACATTTCGATATGAGCAAGGGTCAAGCTTTAGAAGACGATTCGGCCACTTGGGATCAATTTGCTGTGAACGAGAAAAAATTTGGTGTAAAGTCAACTTTTGATGAACATTTGTACACAACAAAAATTAATAAGAATGACCCTAATTATGGTAAGAGGCTACAGGAAGCCGAAAGAATTGCCAAAGAGATTGAATCACAAGGTGCTTCCGGTAATATTCACATTTCAGAAGACAGAGGCATCATTGTTGATGATTCTGGCTTAGATGAAGAAGATTTATACTCTGGGGTTGACAGAAGAGGTGATGAGTTGTTGGCCGCTTTGAAAAGCAACTCCAAACCCAACTCGAATAAGGGGAACAGATATGTTCCACCCACCTTAAGACAGCAGCCTCATCATATGGATCCAGCAATCATTTCTTCAACTAATTCTAACAACAATGAAAATATTGTTACTACGGATATTGCTGCTTCTGTAGAAGAACCAAAAGAGGGAAATACTGCACAAAAGATTTCCAAGAAAAAGAAAAATTTGAGCAGTAAAGAGGCACAAATTGAAGAATTGAAAAAATTTTCCGAGAAGTTCAAGGTTCCATATGATATGCCGAAGGATATGCCAGAAGTCTTAAAAAGATCAAACTCCACCTTGAAATCTAATTCATCGTTGCCTCCGAAACCAACTAGCAAAACTCCCTCTGCTAGAACTGTCTCTCCTACTGCACAGGTCCCGGCAGGGAAATCAGAATCTAGAAGAAGTGGCAGCAACATGTCTCCAGGTCAATCGTCGGCTGGTCACACCACAAGATCTAGTACCTCTTCGAGAAGACGCAATCATGGTTCCTTTTTTGGGGCTAAAAATCCTCATACTAATGACGCCAAGAGAGTCGCTTTCGGGAAAAGCTTCAATATGTTTATCAAATCCAAAGAGGCACATGATGAAAAACAGAGAGGCGATAATGTATCGGAGAATATGGAACCATTCTTTATTGAAAAACCTTATTTTACCGCGCCGACTTGGCTCAATACAATTGAAGAATCTTACAAGACATTTTTCCCCGATGAGGACACAGCTATTCAAGAGGCTCAAACCAAATTCCAACAACGCCAAATGAACGCCATGGGTAATGGTGCGCCTGGAATGAATCCAAATATGGGTATCAATATGGGCGGAATGATGGGGTTCCCTATGGGAGGTCCTTCAGCGTCACCAAATCCTATGATGAATGGCTTTGCTGCGGGATCAATGGGTATGTATATGCCATTCCAACCTCAGCCAATGTTTTATCACCCATCGATGCCTCAAATGATGCCAGTTATGGGTAACAATGGGACTGAAGAAGGGGGAGGGAATATTTCGCCTCATATGCCTACAGGTTTTATGGCAGCAGGCCCTGGCGCACCTATGGGAGCATTTGGGTATCCAGGGGGCATGCCATTTCAAGGAATGATGGGATCAGGCCCGTCTGGCATGCCAGCAAGTAGTTCGGCAATGCACAATCATGGACACGGGAGGAATTACCACCAGACTAACCACCATGGAAACCACAGTAGCAGTACTAATGGCCATAAATAGTGAAGGATGTACATAGGCAAAAGCAATATATAATCATAACTTCATGCACTATATAAAACGGTATGTGTCCCGTACTTTTTAACAATGAATGACACAAATTTTTTTGTTTGATCAAAGTGCTTGAATTAATCATCAAATCTTGCCTATTCTTCCTTTCTCTCTTGTTAACACATGCTTTTTACTAAACAGAAGTCATCAACATCCTAACCGCTAAAATTCAGGCAACATTGAACTCTATAAGGCGCCGATAAATATTGGAAGTAGCGCCTAAACGAGACTAGCAAATTTCCTATTGTAGTACTGAAATTTTTTTCGAAGTCATAAACGAGTGTAAACGATATGACAAAATTAACGCTCTTCGAGGCTTGTGAAAATAGAGCAATTAGCTACTTAAAACACAATAGTGAATGTGCAGGGAATTCTGCACGTAGCAGCTGTGTTTATCCTACTATGAAAACGCTCTGTAATACATTCAAACGAACAATAGGTTCAAAAGGAGAAAATTGCCGGTGAATTATGGAAGATATAGAAGGATACGAACCACATGTCACCTTAGAATTGATCAATCGTGGCCATGCAAGACGGATGGGTCACTTGGAAAACTATTTTGCTATTTTGAGTAGGCAAAATATGTACTCAAATTTCACTGTTTATGCAGAATTGAATAAGAGTGTTAGCAGGAGACAGCTGAAACTTGCCTTGAGGATACTGCTCCATAAATACCCAATTCTTGCGCATACAGTCATTCCTAAGAAATACCCTGACCACGAAGCGTATTATTGTAGCGAGGAGTACCTCAATACCCCCTTCCCCCAACATGATTTCATAAAAGTGATTCCTCATCTTGAGTTGAATGATTTGATAATGAATAACCAACCGGCATACAGAGAAGTCATAGAGAAAGTTTCAGAACAATTCAGGAGAGATGATTTCAAAGTGACAAATAGCTTAATTGAATTAATTACGCCTGTAATCGTACCGCTGGGTGACTTGAAAAGGCCTAATTGGAGGTTAATTTGTTTACCAGGTAAGAACACTAGCCAAGCCGACACGTGGACTAACTTTGTTTATGTCAGTAACCATTGTGGCTCTGATGGTGTTAGTGGAACAAATTTTTTCCAAGATCTAGCTGTACTCCTCGCTGAAATTGAAGAACACGGTTTCGATTATGACGAACAGCTGATCGAAGATGACGTTATCATTGATTATAATGAAGATTACGGGGAAATTTCCAAATTTCCAATACCCATTACGGATCGTATTGACTACAAGCCTAAAGTGACCTCGTTACCCAGTTTTTTCCTAAAGGCCTTTATATATGAGCATTGTAACTATAAAACGTCGAGCGAATCGACAGTTACTGCTAGGTATAATCCTTCCACCAAGGCTAATGCCAGTTACAATCATTTGTTGCATTTCAGCACCAAGGAGACAGATCAAATTAGAGCAGAAATCAAAAAAAATGTTCACGACGGGTGTACCATAACACCTTTTATCCAAGCGTGCTTTTTTGTAGCCCTATATAGATACGATAAACTGTTCACAAAATCTTTTCTCGAGTATGGGTTTGATGTAGCGCTTCCAAGCAATACAAGGAGGTTCCTACCAAAGGATAAAGAGTTGAGAGACGCCTACAAATACGGCGCCAATGTTGGTGGTTCGCATTATGCTTATTTGATATCATCATTTAATATATCTGAAGGCGACAACGACAAGTTTTGGAGCCTTGTCGAATACTATCATGATTGTTTTTTAAGATCATACGAGAATGGAGACCATTTAATTGGTTTAGGAGCGTTACAACTTGATTTCATCGTTCAAAACAAGAATATTGACGAGCTCATTGTCAAATCTTATCTAGACCAGCAAAGAGGCGGTGCGATCATCAGCAACGTAGGGTTAGTCAGACAAGATACGACCAAGCCGTACTACATTCGGGACTTAATTTTCTCGCAGTCTGCAGGCGCCTTGAGATTTGCATTTGGCCTAAACATCTGCTCCACAAACGTGAACGGTATGAATATGGACATGAGTGTAGTCCAAGGAACTCTACGGGATCGTGGCGAATGGGAATCGTTCTGCGAAATCTTCTACCAAGCCATCGGTGAATTTGCGTCGCTTTGATGCGATACTGCCGTAGCGGGTCTCGTATAGCTCGGCCGAGCTCGTACAGAAGGCAAGCAGTGTATCGGGCAGAGCTGATATAACACAATACGCTCGTAGTTGATGCATGTTATGGCTGCTCTCGGTCGGGTATAAGTCTCAGACAATAGTATTCATAAACTCGCATGATTATATATCTTTTGTATTTAATCTATAATATGTTCTATGCTTTTTTTCCTATTGTTGTTAAATTTTTTTCTTCTTCATTTCTTTCCAGTTTCTCTTTTTTTTCTTTTTCCACTGAAAAATATATATATATATATATATATACGTTAGAACAATTATCCAGTATTAAGCAATACAGGTTATTTCGAACAATAGAAGAAAAATAGTACAGAAAATATAACAAGTAAAAAGGTCATGTCTGCTGTTAACGTTGCACCTGAATTGATTAATGCCGATAACACAATTACATACGATGCTATTGTCATCGGTGCTGGTGTTATCGGCCCATGTGTTGCTACTGGTCTAGCAAGAAAGGGTAAAAAAGTTCTTATCGTTGAACGTGACTGGGCTATGCCTGACAGAATTGTCGGCGAATTAATGCAGCCAGGTGGTGTTAGAGCATTGAGAAGTTTGGGTATGATTCAATCTATTAACAACATCGAAGCCTACCCTGTTACTGGTTACACTGTTTTTTACAACGGTGAACAAGTCGACATTCCATATCCTTACAAGGCAGATATCGCTAAGGTTGAAAAATTGAAAGATTTAGTTAAAGATGGTAATGACAAGGTCTTGGAAGACAGCACCATTCACATCAAGGATTTTGAAGATGATGAAAGAGAAAGAGGTGTTGCTTTTGTCCATGGTAGATTCTTGAACAACTTGAGAAGCATCACTGCTCAAGAACCAAACGTTACTAGAGTACAGGGTAACTGTATTGATATTCTAAAAGATGACAAGAACGAGGTTGTGGGTGCTAAAGTCGACATCGATGGTCGGGGCAAGGTGGAATTCAAGGCACACTTGACATTTGTTTGCGATGGTATCTTTTCTCGTTTCAGAAAGGAATTACATCCAGACCATGTGCCAACTGTCGGTTCTTCGTTTGTTGGTATGTCTTTGTTTAATGCTAAGAACCCTGCTCCTATGCACGGTCATGTTATTCTAGGTAGTGAACATATGCCAATCTTGGTTTATCAAATCAGCCCTGAAGAAACAAGAATCCTTTGTGCTTACAACTCTCCAAAGGTTCCAGCTGATATCAAAACTTGGATGATTAAGGACGTCCAACCTTTTATTCCAAAGAGTCTACGCCCTTCATTTGACGAAGCCGTCAGTCAAGGTAAATTCAGAGCTATGCCAAACTCCTACTTACCAGCTAGACAAAACGATGTCACTGGTATGTGTGTTATTGGTGACGCTCTAAATATGAGACACCCATTGACCGGTGGTGGTATGACAGTTGGTTTGCATGACGTTGTGTTGTTGATCAAGAAAATTGGTGATCTAGATTTCAGTGACCGTGAGAAGGTTTTGGATGAGTTACTAGATTATCACTTTGAAAGAAAGAGTTACGATTCGGTCATCAATGTTTTATCCGTGGCCTTATACTCCTTGTTCGCCGCTGATAGTGATAACTTGAAGGCACTACAAAAGGGTTGTTTTAAATACTTCCAAAGAGGTGGTGACTGTGTCAACAAGCCTGTTGAATTTTTGTCTGGTGTCTTACCAAAGCCTTTGCAATTGACTAGAGTGTTCTTTGCTGTTGCCTTTTACACCATCTATTTAAATATGGAAGAACGTGGTTTCTTGGGATTGCCAATGGCCTTATTGGAAGGTATTATGATCTTGATCACAGCTATCAGAGTATTCACTCCATTTTTGTTTGGTGAATTGATTGGTTAATTACGATCGAAAGAGAAGAGAGGATTAAAAACGTCAAACGTTAAGTTGCACAATTTATTTTTACAAATGTCAACTTGGAAGGCTTGTATAGTACATTACGATAAACACATTTTTTTTTCATATTACTTATTTATTTTACATATTTTTTAAACAGAATCACACACCATCAATTGTTATTATGGAAGTCTACCATGGTTTTTCTTATCATTTAAATTCAGCAGAAAATCAAGAAAGTTCTTATAAACTACTTTCAATATATGTATTAAATTCATTTCCGGTTATTTAGTCTCAAGTTCTTTTTTCTTGAGTATTGTACCGCTTAATCTTGAGACAATGTGGTTCCAACCATGCTCGGTTCGATAAACAAAATCATGTATAAATGTAGCTGGGTTCTTGTAATGCCTATTAAGACTACACCTAAGCTTATTCATGAATCTTACTCTAATATCGAATACTAAGTGGTTGTCGGTTGAGTCCATTTTTTTTCTGCGTATCCCTTTTTTTGCTCATCCCGGAGAATATCATTATCATAAAATTTTATACTTACACAGTGGGGCGATAAATCCTAAAGAAATAGTAATATTAACATAAAGATAGTGTAAGGATCATTAGTCATGGAAAGACCATTGTGGGTACGTTGGTTGAAAGTGTATGCAATCGGTGGGGCCATCATCGGAAGTGGTTTTTTGCTTTTCAAGTATACAACGCCAACTGATGAACAATTAATTAGCCAGCTTTCCCCTGAATTACGTCTACAATATGAGAGGGAGAAAAAGCTACGTCAATCAGAACAGCAGGCACTAATGAAAATTGTTAAAGAGACCTCTCAAAGTAACGATCCTATCTGGAAAACGGGGCCCATTCAATCACCGTGGGAAAGAAGTGGTGATAACGTTCAAAGCAGAGACCACTTTGCTAAAATAAGGGCAGAGGAGGTACAAAAGGAAGAGTTAGCCAGAATTAGAGATGAACTGTCCCAGTTAAGGTCCGACACTGAGAAGAAAACAAAAGAAATAGTACAGGATAAACAAGGAAAAAGCTGGTGGCGATTCTGGTAAAAGTGTGC
The DNA here is from genome assembly GCF_947241705.1 of Saccharomyces mikatae IFO 1815. Classification (NCBI taxonomy): domain Eukaryota; kingdom Fungi; phylum Ascomycota; class Saccharomycetes; order Saccharomycetales; family Saccharomycetaceae; genus Saccharomyces; species Saccharomyces mikatae. The sequence continues at coordinate 491,503 of NC_079261.1, read as the reverse complement.
CCAGCTGCATGAAAACAACTCACACTCACACAGTATGAAACTAGTCTGTGTTATTTAAGATATGTTAGTTAGTTATTTATTCATTGTAAATAGATTCAAAAATAAAACTTCGTAAGTCTTTCTATTGGCTTTGCCATTTTTATGGGTAAAAATGCGCAAGCCCGGAATCGAACCGGGGGCCCAACGATGGCAACGTTGGATTTTACCACTAAACCACTTGCGCTGTTTAATTGTTAAATTTTAATATTACGGTCTCACTAAATACCAGAGTGTCTAGACAATCCTAATATATACTATCATACTATCTTAGGCAGTAACTTTTTGTCAAAATAACTTATCAGCTTGATTCACAGGATGTTACTTATCCTATATATTTTGTAAGATATGGCTTATACTGAGAAATGGGTGAATTTTGAGATGATGTTGGGATTCCATTGTTGATAAAGGCAATATTATTTGGTATATAGAAAATACTAGAAGTTCTCCTCGAGGATATAGGAATCCAATAAATGGAACTTGTAATTCTACATAATTCTGTATATGCTTTTATTGTCATTTTATATGTTGTCAGTCATTATCCTATTACATTATCAATCCTTGCATTCAGCTTCCACTTATTTCGATGACGGCTTCTCATAACTTATGTCACCTTCTAACACCGTATATGTTGGAATAAGTGATTACCACTATACATTTATTCATATAAATTGTTGTAGTTGATGACGAACATTCTTTAACATGATACTAATGATGTTGAGTAAATTAATACTAACATTCTTATGGTGATACCAATTTAAATGGAGTAGGGAAATTCTAATTATAGAATTTCCTGCACTAATAAGATAAAGATCTATTAATTGTCCAGAACTTAGTATATAAGAAGATGAGTTAACACTAAATTCTTATCATCAACACTCTGATTTATGTCTGAACCTTTTGGTTTAATACACCCAATCAGCGTGTGTTTTATATACCTCTCTTATATAGATTAAGAAGGAACGACTATTCTTAATTATTACAACTTACTAAACTACTAATTATCAACAGTATATGATAATGTACTAGTAGTATGATTACTAGTTGATAGACGATAGTTGATTTTCATTCCAACATTTTCACCGACACATTACAAGATGAATACATTCAACAGAGTCATTTATCTAATATCTAAACGATAGATAACCTTACATCTGAGAGTGAAAGAATTGTTCAATCTGCTTTTCCCAATATAATATATCTTCACATAAGAACAGACAGCAAAAAGTTACGCTTTTCATCGCGCTACAGTCCTCCACGCTACTTTTTTCTTGTTTTCTTTAACACCTATTTAATTATATCATTTTGCAAATAAAGAAACTACATCTTCGTCATCAATCCTGTGATTCAACCCGCACTTTTGAGGAGAATGCTTAGCGGAAGAACCCCACACCAATGCATATTTGAATTTATCTTTGAAATCTCTGTGGATACCATGACACAGGTCACCAATAGTGGAGTTGTTTCTTACAACCAAAGGATCATCAAATACCGGTCTAACACCTCTCTTCTTTGTATACACACGGCTCAAGTTCAGCTGGTACCAAATTTCTTCAACAACATCTTGTATGCCTAGATTCATTTCACACGACATTACGACAGTGTTTGGTTCTCTGGCAAGTTTATCCACTTCTTCTAATGAAACTGCGTCAATCTTGTTATACACATAAAGACATTTGACATAATTTCTATGTTGTTCGTTAATAACGTCGATAAAATCGTCGATTGTACATTCATCATCTCTTACTAGAACTTCTGCATTATGGATACGATAATCTCTCAATATCATTTTGATTGCTTGCTCGGTTAGATTGGTTTTTGGAGGGGAAGTGAATGTAACTTTGACGCCACCAGTTTCTTTTTTTTTATAGTAGATATTTGGTTTTTCCTTATTAAGCCTGATCCCTACGTTTTCTAATTCCTTTTCTAAAGATGCTCGCTGATGTTCACTCTTCGTAGCGTCTAAGACCATCAATACTAAGTCGGCAGTCCTTGCAGTGGCGACAACTTGTCTACCTCGGCCTTTACCTTGCGAAGCACCATAAATAATACCTGGAAGATCTACAATTTGGATTTCGGCACCTTGATATTTTAATACACCGGGAACTGATGTCAATGTAGTGAATGCATAATGGGCAATTTCAGATTTAGTAGTAGTTATTTTACCCAATAGAGAAGATTTACCAACAGAGGGGTAACCTATCAAAACAACTCTAGCATCGCCTGACTTCGCCACTTCAAAACCAGATCCTCCACCACCACCGCTACCAGCTTCATCAGCCAACAATTGTTGTCTATATCTAGCCAGTTTACCCTTCAAAAGACCCAGATGGTGTTCTGTGGCCTTATTCTTTTGGGTCCTGGCCATTTCTTCCTCGATGGCTTTGATTTTGTCAATAATACCCATGTTTTGTGCTTTTTATGCTGGTCTAGATGTCGTGTATTTCGCTATTTCCTAGTCTTATTTGCTATTAACTTTCTCAATGCTTTACCAACTATATAATTGAGCTAAGATCACATCGCTATTATCACGAAAATTTTCACTACGGGTAATCATAGATTATTCTATTATTTGAAAGAGTAACTACGGAACACGAATTAAGTCATTTTATAGTAGTCACGAAACTGGAGGAAGGTATCGTAAAGAATATTTTGGCCGCTCTCAAGATGTCCTTTTACAATGCTAATAGTAATGCTAATAATGGTGGCGGCTTTTATCAACCTTCCGCACAATTTGCGGTTCCTCAGGGATCCATGAATTTTCAAAATACTGTTGACTCTTCAAATACTGGTAATGACAATAATTTGGGTGTTGCCCCCGATCCTTTGCCAGTGGGTATTCTACACGCTCTTTCCACGAAGGGGTATGCACATGAACCTCCATTGTTAGAAGAAGTTGGGATTAATTTCGATCATATTATAACAAAAACCAAGATGGTTCTTATACCAATACGTTTTGGTAATGGTGTGCCACAAGAGATCTTGAACGATTCAGATTTGGCCGGGCCTTTGATATTCTTTTTATTATTTGGTCTTTTTTTGTTGATGGCTGGAAAAGTTCATTTTGGTTACATTTATGGTGTCGCCTTGTTTGGCACCATTTCTCTACACAATTTATCTAAATTAATGAGCAATAATGATACTTCTATTCAAACAAACCTACAATTCTTTAATACAGCATCCATCCTGGGGTACTGCTTTTTGCCTTTGTGTTTTCTTTCTTTAATGGGCATTTTTCGTGGCTTGAACAACACTACGGGGTATATTATATCAGTACTATTTGTGATTTGGAGTACTTGGACTTCTTCTGGATTCTTAAACTCCTTATTGCAGTTACAGAACGCCAGATTATTAATCGCTTACCCACTATTGATCTTTTACAGCGTTTTTGCCCTCATGGTAATTTTTGTTTAAGGGGATTATTTATTATTTCAAAAACAGTGTTCCATATATATACTTTCTCGACCACATTTAAATAAAAGTATACATATCATTTACATAACTATACTCTGTTATATGTTTAAACAATATCAGTCCCAGGCGACACTAAATGACGGAGTACAATTGACCTTCATTTTTGTTGCTAATATAGGTTTCAGTTATTTCAACAAATGTGTCCAGTCCGCACTATGGTGAAAAAGGAATTATAATGCTCTAGTAATTCTAATCTTCTCCAGAGAAAAAAAAGGTTCATAGGCTCAAATCGAAAGAAAACATGCAATGCAGATCAATTGCACATCGATTATATTCCAAAGTTTCTCACATAACGACCCCAATTTTTTATCCCAATGCTAAACCGCACCTTGGGCATCTTTACTCCAGTTTATTAAGCGATGTTCACCATCGATGGCAACTATTGAACGGAAACCTCTCCTTCTTCACTACAGGTACCGATGAACACGGTTTGAAAATCCAATGTGCTAGTGAATCCAAAGGGTATGATCAACCAAAAAAATTTGTCGATAAATTATACCTGGACTTTGTTCAATTAGACAAGGTATATGATATCAATTATACTAGATTTATAAGAACAACAGATCCTGATCACATCGAAAACGTGATAAAACTGTGGGAACTTTGTTCAAAAAATGGCTTTATTTACAAGGGCGAACATAAAGGCTGGTACTCGATTTCTGATGAAACTTTCTATCCGGAATCTAAAGTCATTAAAGACCCTAAAAATGATGGTAAATATTTGAACACTGAATCGAATAATGAAGTAATTTATCAATCAGAGACAAATTATTTTTTCAGGTTATCTTCATTCAACAAAAGAATAGTTGATCATATAAAAAATAATCCGACTTTTATTTTTCCTGGTTCTAAAAGAGATCAAATTTTGAAAGAATTAGAAACTAGTGGAGTATTGCCAGATTTATCGATATCAAGACCTTCTTCAAGACTCAAGTGGGGTATACCGACTCCTAATGACCCATCGCAAAAAGTTTATGTGTGGTTTGATGCCCTATGTAACTACCTTTCCTCCATTGGTGGCATACCTTTCATCTTGAGCGATGTTGCTGAGGTAGCATCGAAACATCATAACATTAGATCAAATCACGAAACACATTCGGTAATACCATACCCGAAAGAAGTCTGGCAGAATACAACTCACGTGATAGGAAAAGACATCGCTAAATTTCATACCATATATTGGCCTGCTTTCTTATTTGCGGCTGGATTGCCTTTACCGAAGCAAATTGTTGTCCATGGACATTGGCTATGCAATGGAATGAAGATGTCTAAAAGTTTAGGGAATGTAATAGACCCGATTGATATGGCAAATTACTATGGTGCCGATATTGTGCGATGGTTCTTACTAGAAAATTCTAAACTGGAAGAGGATGGCGACTTCCAGGAAACCAAATTATTTGAAACGAGAGAACTTCTAGTCTCCAAATGGGGAAATCTGATTAATAGATGTTGTAGCTCGAAATTCAATATTGGGAGAGCTGTAATGAAATTTGGTAACAAAGAATCTTCATATTTACAGGAAATATTCAAAAATGAGCCAGTTGTTTCCCAACAAATTGATAACTTAGTCAAATTATTGGACAAATCAAGAGAAGTTTTTGATGAAAAAATAACTATTTTCCAATATTCTCAACTGCTGAAGCATGTTTGGGGGATAATCAACGATGCTAATACCTTGGTTCAAAGCAGTAAACCTTGGGAGAGGGAAATGAATCAGCAAGATGCTATAATGTTTTTGGCGATGGAAACATCTAGAATTCTCTCCATTTTATGCCAGCCTATGATTCCATCTCTCTCACGAAGTTTTCTAGATCGTATTGATGTTTTTAAGGAGAAAAGGACTATAAATTACTCTATATTCGGGTGTGATGGAACATATGGGATGCAATCGAATAACAAAGGCCGGGAAGTTCCATTGAAGAAAATTCCATTTAGGTTATCGGAGTAATACCGCATATAAAATGATAGAAAAAAGATACGTATCCCACTGTAAATAATTAGCGTATGCGTTATAGCATAATTACCACAATTGAAGGGTAGAAATATAACTTCTTTTTTTACTTACTTATAAAATGCTTAGTTTTTAATAGGGAAACCTTGATATGAAGTCATACTATTTTTTAGGATTTTTTTACAAATGTCAGGGTTATAATAAAGTCTGACAGGTAATCGCTCTGGTATTCGTTATACATAACTACCAATTCCCTCATCATTTCAGCCGCTTTAAATCTCAGCAAAACCCTTCTTCATCATTTCCCGCAACGTATGATATTCCCATGTTGCATTTCCTGCACTTTTAGCGTTTTCATCGCTTACGCTTATTGTTCTTTTGATCTGTTCAATTTTTTTTGGATCATCTACTTTGATGCGCACTCTTTTCAACTCACTAACATTAGACGTGTGTCCGATACTCATTCCAACTTTAACCAATGTTTCAATACACTCTGAGGAGTTTTTCACAAGATCTGAATCAAACATGAAGTTGTTATGTGGAACAACAATAACTATAGTAGACCCGCCAAACTTAAAATATCCCAGTTCCTGTCCACTTTCGACTAAATCGTTTTCTTTACACATCAATAATATCGAACCAACCATCATTGCACCGATAGGTATATACAATATTTTGCCAAACTGAGGAGAATCGATAGGAATAATAACTCTAATATTTTCACCAAAGACATCTAACTCACTGCGAACAGCCATTGGATTTACAGTGTAATACTCACCATCAACATATATTGGTTTTCCAATTTTACCATTACATGGTGAGTGAAACCGGTGATAATCTTGCGGTGCCAGTCTAAATATACCAATACTACACCCACTGTCGTTAAATATTTCTGGGCTATAGTTATTAGCTAACTTCTTGATAGAAAATTTTCTACCTTTTATCCATATTTCCTTTGACTCTTGTATAGTTGAAAACACTGTGCATCTTGAATCAGCTGGTGAAAATAATATTTCTTTACTAGTGCTTTCAGGTAGCCGGCTTCCTGGTTTTAATTTTCTGTAAAAAAAATCATTGAATGTTTTGAAATCTTCATCTCGGCATTGTGAAAGGTCTAATGAATGAAACTTTATGAAAGGTTCGATTTGTTTGGCAGATGCGGTGCTGTCAAATTTTTTTCCTTGTCTGACTGACAAAGTTTTCAAGAGGGATCTAAATTTTTTAGACTCAGGACTTTTACCATTATATATAATTCTCATTCCCAACTTTACATGCGCGCTTATTTTCTCCTCTATAATTATTCCTGTATCTCGGTCTTGAACTAAGATGTTTGCATTATTAGATCCCAAAGCATATTTTCCATAGGTTAGTTTTATTAAAACCTTCGAAAACCACCTCTTGGAGGCAAACGCAGATGAGACATATGATGGCTTTAAAGTTTTGTGTTCTTTTGAAAAAGTGCAGATGGCAAAATGTGTTATCAAATCATTTTCTAAAACCAGTTTGGAGCGTCTGGCATTTCTAGTTGGTTTGCACGAACGCAAGCACCTAGGACATGTCCAAATACGTTTAAAATTTGTAGATTTTCTCCATGATTGCAAACCTTCAACCAATTGTGATCGACTAATGTTTTCGCCGGCCCAAGCTGATTTATTGAAATGTTCAAAAATTTCAAAAGAATCAGTCATCGTGAATGAACCAAGACGTTCGAGATAAAGCATTACTTGAATGATATCAAGTTTCTCTAAATTAACTGATGTATTAACAGCCTCTTTCCAAAACCTATTTTTCAAGGACGAATATGAAACGTATTTGAAGTGTGAATATAAGGTTGGTTGCTTAGGAGCATATGCTGGTTCAACAGTGAGATCTAATGGTATTTCATAAGGTATCCACTCGTTTTCATGCTGTTGTTGTTGTAACATATCAAACCATGCCAGTTCACTTTTTGCAACGTCATCATTAAATGAGAATGAGTCTTTATCAACGACTTTGATACTGAAGGCAAAATTTGTCTCGTGCGGAAAAACTTCGAAGGTGGCATATTCATTGAATTCTGGATTTAAAGTATGCTTTCTCCACGATGTTTTGAATACTCTTCTACCAAACGAAATAATGATAAAGGGATCCATTTCATAATTAGTCTTAGACAATCGATTTCTTAACGCAGGTAAATTTTTAATAGCCTCTATATGCATAAATACGACTCCCATTGCATGTTCCTTCTTTGAAATAAAAAAGTTACTTTTCGCTCTTCTGTATAGGTAGTTTGCATATGATCTTTTATGTTTACCTCTTTGAAGATGTAAAAGCCGACTTCCAATGTATTCGTTTGATTGAGAATCAGAATCCTCATTCTCGTTTTCATTATATATATCGAAATCTTCATCACTTTCCTGTTGATCTTCAGATTCTTCATCATCTATCGATGTTATATCATTATCCGACACGGCAGGCAATCTTGTAACATCTTCTGGTTCTACAATATCATATTCATCTAAAGCTGTTATCATTGAAGATAAACTGATATGTGTATCTTCATCGATATCCTGGACGTTTACGTGTGGCACACTAGTATGATCAGTATCTTGAAAATCATTCAGAATATCTAATCCTTCATCGTTTAACGAAACAACCTCCGACATAGAGTCGTACACAGTATCATTGTCTATATCATATGTTCTTTCCATAGACATACTGTCGCTGCTATTTATATCCTCAATGAAACCCTCATCATCTATTTCGTCTTCGGCATTAATCTCTTCTTCTTCTTCTGCGTGGGCTAGCTCAGTATCACTATAAGGTTTCTCGCGTTGCATTTCATTTCTACTAAGACCCGAGCCACTGCTCAACATTTCTTCTAGTGGAGATGGCAAGGAACTGGAAGATCTCATTCGGGCTTTGTTTCTATCTATTCTACCCAAATAACTATTCAAATCTTTTCGCCAAGTACTAAAGGCCTGAAAAGTTGGTGTTTTCTTAACGTTACATTCTAGCTTAAATCCAAGCAAAATATCACCCACTAAATAATCAGAGGTCGAGGGGTTTTGATCTTTGCCTCTTTTCATATCGTACAGATGGTACCGTTGAGATTCAATCGAAAATTTGTAGCTCGTTGTGGTGTCCTTTCTCTTGAACAGATCCAGCAAAGAAATTTTTGCTTCACCCAGGTACAGATAGCTATTTGTCCTGTTTTTATGTAATGAGCCAGAACTTGTTGTCGAGAGAGATGAAGCAGAATGTGAAGCAGTGGTTGTAGCTGAGGATGACACTGAATTGATGGATGTTGAAGTTTGATTACCCTTGGACGTAACACTCAAATTTCTCGAAGAATATGAGTGAGAAACTTGACCTGGGTTTGATAGTGATAATGTAGATGTGTTTGCAGTATTCGTTCTTGATCTATTAGGGGTGGTGGGATGGTTTCCAGTTGGTAAGGCGTCGTATACTATAACTCTTAACCATTCTGAAGTTGGATTTCTAGGAAGTTTGATCTTCAAAGTTTGATTCCAGTGTGTATTTGAATTCTTAAGCTTGTTTGTCTTCTGACTATAAAATGTGTTGGTAGTAACAAAGCATACGGGGTTACAATTGAAGGTCTTTAAAGCCTCAATATTTTCAGCTTGAATGACATGAATTTTTAAGACTAGCGTTGGTTTCTTATTTTTGCCCCGTTTTCTGCTCTTTATAATTCTCATCTTAATTGTTGAATGCTCACTGAAAATTGAGGATTTTCCACCAATTGATGTTGCATCAATCCCTTTGAGCTAAATATGATCTAAATATGAAGTAGTATTTATATTTAGAAAGATAATCCTTAGAAGTAGCACATGCATTAGGGCTAGATTCTCAATTATGCTGAAAATACACATGTGCCCTATTATTTCATTGTTTCCCCGTATTACATCCCTCTTTTTATAGTTACAAAACCTTAACCTTTTCAAATTTTACCCTATCTCTGCCCTGGACCCTAGTATACTTTCTTTTTTTCTTTTTTTTTTTTTTTTTGAAGAAATACAAGGGCAATGGTTTTCCAATTTCAGACCCCCCCAAATGAAAAAGTTATATAATATTTGAGGTACAACTAAATAGCAATTGTTTGAAATTAAGCTTACTAGCCAAACGGTTCTTCTATCAAGTGCCATATTTGCACATATCAAAATTATTAAAGTAACGGAAGGAAAAGAAGATGGGTAAAAGATTTTCAGAATCCGCCGCTAAGAAAGCAGCTGGTTTAGCAAGGAAAAGAGAACAAGCACATGCTAAACAAAGAGCGCAAATGGAGCAGTTAGAAGCAGAAGAGGCTTCTAAATGGGAAGAGGGCTCGAAGAAAGATAATGCTAGGAAATTAGAGGAAGAGCAGAAGAGGCAGGAGAAAGCAAGAGCTAAAAAGGAGCGTGATGCACTACTGGCTGCAGAGGAGGAACAACTGGGCAAGGGTGGCAAGGGCAAAAGAAAATTGAAATGAAATTGAAGGGTAGATTCTTCAATTTCATAACAAATAATTGCATTCAATGAAGTCGTTCTCTCTTTATCCTTATGAACATAAAAAAGTACAAAAAAAAAGATAATAACTCATCTGGTGTAGATATAAAGCATTTTAATCCTTTCGAGTTGAGTAGGAAATATACGCGGTAAGGCACCAGTGTTCAGTATTATTATACGAATGATAAGGAGCAAGGAATAACAAATACAGGTGCGGTCACAGCAAAAATTTTGGTATTATTTTTACTAATTGTATCAATAGTTAAATTTATGTACTTTAGATTCGCATATATATGTACATATAATTTGCTGTCCTGCAAACAGATCTGATAACAATGGGAAAAAGCTGGTATAAAGTTTATGTTTTTTTTTTCCCCAAGAGTGGGCAAAATATCATGTTTCATAAAAACTTGATTGATGATTGCTCGAGACAATAGCTGAATTAAAGGATCGCTGACAGTTATGACGATTCTGAAAATGATTGAGATATATAGACATAATGGCCTAAGAAAGGTACGACCTTATTACAACAAAAGATCATCATTCGTGAAAGGACGCTGGTTGGGGAAGTCACTAATAGATGTTCTTGCTAGTGAATTTAAACTGCACTCGAGAGCATACTATTTGGACCAGATAAAAAAGGGTACATATAGGTTGATCCGGGATGGTGTACCATTGGTATCAAGTCACCTTATGACCACTCCGATTAAGAATCATGATATTTTAGAAACAACTACACATAAGCATGAACCGCCGGTAAAACAATGGTGCAGCCAAGAAATTGAAGCAGATGATTTATCTAAAAGGATAGCGGGGTTTGATATTATTTTCGAAGATGAGAATACTCTGGTCATTGATAAACCCAGTGGTATCCCTGTGCACCCGACTGGTCAGTTTTACCAGAATACAATCACCGAGATACTAAAATTACACGGTATAGATGGTCTTCCTTGTTACCGGCTAGATAAGATCACATCAGGCTTGTTGATATTGGCCAAGAACAGTCAAAGTGCGGGAGAAATTCAGAAGAGTATTCGTTCAAGAGATATGAAAAAGGTTTACCTGGCAAGGGTTAAGGGGAGATTCCCCCATTCTGAACTAATACATAATAACGAAGATGCACTGGAAAAAACTTTCGAGGACACTCCCAAAATCACTGTAGAAACGTCGCCCATATATTCCATTGATCCAAAGAGGCAATTTCCCGTTGGTTTGTCGCCATCAAGGGACGCTACCACTAAGTTTTACCCAATAGGGTATTTTCCCCACGTTGATGAAACTATTGTCGCTTGTAAGCCAATAACTGGGAGAACTCATCAAATCCGAATCCATTTAGCAAGGCTTGGCCATCCCATCGTCAATGATAGTGTTTATTGCTCACACATTAGCAAATATCCTGTGCGACTTGAGTTCATGATACAGTTTCCTAAATGGGAGGAGCAATGGGATTTAAATACCAAAGAGTTGAGAGCAAGATTCCAAGAATTTATTGAAGAAACTAAGAATAATAATCAGCCTATGGAATCATTTTGTCCGGAATGCCACACTGTTGAATTAAAGGACCCTCTGCTGTCAGATTTGGAATTATGGTTGCACGCTTGGAAGTATGAGGATACTAATGGCAAATTCAAGTTTGAAACGAACATACCTAAATGGGCACAATTGAACGATAGTTAAAATCCCCTTTTTTTGCGGTGATTTTTTTGTATATAGTTTAGTTATCGTTTTCATGTTTTTTTATGGGAATGAAATTAATACCAACATTCATTTTTAGGTAAAAAAACATAACATTCAATATTCCTATAAACAAATGATGAACTTGAAAATCTTCTGAAATACACATCGCGAAGAGAGTCAATGGGCGTATACAGTTGCTAACTATATGAAACACAGTCTATCAAATGGTGCTGGGACGGTATTTTCTGGATTCGAACAGATGTTTAGACGGCTTTCACTTCTCTTGAACAAAAAGAGAACAAGGCAACTAATTATAATCTTGAAAAAAATAATCCAGGTCTTTGGAATAAACCTGGTATTTTATATCAATAAATGGAAACTGAAAAGAGTACAAGGGGCAAATATCCGAATCAATGATATCATGCCGTGGCTAAAAGAATCAACCATATTAATTTTGTTGAACATACTTTATCCAACTTTGAAGAAAGTGCAGTTTTTAAAGAGTGACTATGTTCATTGGACCTCCATGGTGGGGATGTCGTTAATGCTTACCAAGGGTGAGGCGCCTTCATGGATTTTTGCCCATTTGCTTGTGGAGGCTTTATATTCTAAATTGAAGGCTACAAGACCAGCACAATGGGCAGAAAAGAGTCTCCCCCTAGCTACATTAGTAAAATTTAAACAAATTTTTGTGTGTTTAGCGGTGATTGTGTTGTCTTCTAAACTAGACAAGAACTCGTTGTCATTCCATGCGCTTTTTGATCGCAGGTCTTTTTTAACGGATTTCTTCACAATCAATGCCATTTTCACAATTTCGACGATATATCGCAAGATATTGAAGTTTTTTTTTACTTCAGGAACAAAAACGAATAGAAAAGACCACAACCACAATTTCAGGAACTTTTCCGAACTACTCGGAGTTAAGAATCATGCTGATTGGCCCATATCTTCATCGAATTTGAAGCATGTAATTGATCGTTTGAGTGAAATACACGAAGTTACAATTGAGGACAAATACACCAATTTAAATGAAAAGATAATCAATTCGGGTTTCATCAAAGTAATTTTCCCAAGTCTGAGATGGACTATTTTAAGGCAATGTATTGGATATTCATTTGTCACAAAAAGAGGCAAGTTAATGGACAATAAATTGCGGTGCATTGTGATGCTTCTTACATTCACCTTGATAGATCCCACCAATAAAATGAGAATCGACTCTTTTTTTGTAAGGTCCTTTGCAAAATTCTTAACTAATGTCTACCTGAAAAGGTACTGGCATTACAACTTCCAGAAATATGTGTTATTTTTTCTGTTCCAGTTTAGCATTACGTGATGTGCTCTACCATGAGAGAAAAATTACAAAGTAGTAAAAAAAATCTATATTATAATTTTCTTGATAAATGAATTTATAGTACGGTGGTAATAAATTGATTATTTACTGGAACCCTATCAAAGATAATGCTTATGTATGACGGGAACGGTGAAAAGTAAGGCTTAATTTTCTTCTAAATTTATTATTAGCGCTTATCACCGAACATCAATTCAAGCACCGGGAGCTTTCGCATTACCTTTCAATCTCAAAAGGATTTCTTTAAACTTGGATCTGTCTCTACCTCCAATTATATCGGCATCGTCCTGATTAATTAGCTGTAGTGCACGATCCCAGGTTGTATTGTCCTGACCAAAAAATTCATCCCTTTTCTTTAAGAAGGCCTCGGCATCTTTTGTAGCATCTTCCAATTGCTGTTCCTTTTTCTTATTGTACGAATCGTAAAAATTATCAATATGTTTAACAGCTTCATCTTGCAATTCCTTCTTTGATTCCTCGTCTTTCAAATCTTTTTCATGAATCTCTACGGCACGACGTTGCTTCCATTGATCTACAACTTCAGAACGATCCTCTTTAACAGATTCTTTACTTTGATTGACAGGGGCGCCTTCAAATTTTGAGAAATCATCACCCTCATTGCCGTTGTCCTCACTACTAGGTATCATAGTGCTACCGTTATTATCGCTTGTCACTTCACCATTAGTGGAGTTGATATCTGGAAATTGCTCTTCGAAGTCCCTAATTTCATCATCATCTTTTGCGGGGGAGGCTTCTGTTCCTAATATGCCATCATCTTGTTCAGTTTTGAACTCGTCTCCAACTATTTCTGCCTCTCTCTTCAAAAAATCGGTGTCGTCTTCTTTTTTATCATTGGATATGAAATCAATGTTTTGATCTTCTAAAGGTGGAAACTTCTCAGACATTCTATATATATCAACAGCGTCTTTTATTTGGTCTTTTGGATGCTTCGCAATAAGTAAGTGTGTTCTAAGACGCCTTTTTTACCACCATGTATTATTCAATCTAGTCGTTTGATCTTCCAGTGCGGTGCGGTGGGTGCCCCTTTCACAATGTACAAAAAATGAAAGCTGACTTCCCGTGTATTGTGATGATAATAACTTTTATAGGAATGTTACAGATTGATATGTAGTTTATGTTTGTAAGAACGTGTATATGTTTACATCATTGAATCAACACAGATGCACCATTACCAACTTCTATAAGTTCATTTGTATTCAAATCCAACACCTTGAGTCCGGAGAGGGTGCCATAATATCCAGACATTATACCTATAAATCGTAAATCTACGAAGTATGTTTCTCTGGGAGGTACGACCGGAATTTTGTAATCGTTTGATAATAGTATAATTCCCTCCGCAATTTTACTATGCTTCTTATGCAGTTGGTATTGAGTTTCCAACGACAAGGGTGGAATAGTAACGCCCCCATTATTCATGCCATAGTTATTTATACCACTATTATTGCGTGGGTTAGTAACTGATGAAGTTGGGTTTATTGTGTTGTTATAGTATACAACAAGATCCAGAGGGGATGATGACGAATTTATGATCTGGAGCCTCATCGTAAACTTTTCACCCTTTACAACTTTTATATTATTATTAATAAACTTGAATTTTACATTGCTTAATTTGCTATTCACCAGTGATGTGGTCGAAGCAGCTCCGAGACTAAATCTTGAAGAGGAAATCCCACCGAATCTTAAATTGTTCAAACCACCAAAATTCACGTTGTTGGTTGCACCATTGAAAGAAGCGCTACGATTGATATTATTGTTGGTAGTCGAATTTTGAGAGGATGTTGAGGAAGTTGGCATAGAGCGTTTCAAAGTCACTTCTGTTTCCCAAGACGTTCTCACAGGCAACCTCAAATCGTCACTCAACTCAAGTTCGTACGCTAAGGTGATCCTTACACGATGCGGTTGGGTTGAATTAGATAATAGAACCAGTTTGAAAGTGGCGCTAATGCTATCGTATGAAAATGCAGTAAATGGCACGTTCAGGGGACAAATTGGATCTAGGTTAATTTGGGAAGTCCCATCAATTAGTCTATAGGATATTTCATGAAAATAGAGTTTGAGAAAGGAGTTTTGTTTTTGAGGGTATATAAATTTCTTGGTCAGTTGTTCGGATGCTTTAGAGGTTTGAAAATCTAATGATGACAATATGCAATGCTCCGATTTCAAAGAGATGTTCCGAAGTCTCATATTCAGGAGTGAAAATATTGGGTACTGTAGCTTCAAACTTAGCATATTCGGGTTTTTAGAAATTTCGGTTTCATGTGTTTCTCCATTTCTAGAATTTACTGGATTTTTTTCCACGTGAGTATGAGTGTCATTGGCTGATTTAGTATTCATAGAGGACCAGGAGTAAACCGGTTCAAAGCTTGGTAAAATCTCCTCCCTACAGTACTTGCTTAATGTATCACTAGTCTGTGAAGTTTGTGATGAACCCTGGTTTTCGAGATTTGCTTCCATAGACTTATACTCAAACAAAAATTTAATTTGATTATTATAGCCATTGTTCATAACCACGTTTGATTTGAAAAGAAATTTCGAGCAGCAATCCTCTTTCAATCTCCAGAGGTTTCCATCATTGCCAACTTGAGTAAAAAAATCCTCGATAGTGTTTGTTTTGGTGACTTGAGCTTCATTTATTGATACTGTCATATTACTTAGTTCAAATCTCTTGTTATTCTTCGAATCATCTTGAAACCGCAGCCAAAGATTTAGTTGTTCGTCAAATATAATAAATTTGCGAAACAAATGTGATCGACGTAAATATTCTACATTGCTTCCATCAAGGTCGCTATGCAGAGGAACAAAACATTCCATAGCCAACAAACTGTGATTTTATCAATCGTATTTGATTCGTATACTTTCCATAAAACGTGGAAATGTAAACTCAGCTCTCGCTTCGCTCATTCTCAATTTTAAGAGCATTTTGCTTTTGATTATTTTTGTAAGCATTTTTTCATAGCACTCTATATTTTTCGCACTAAATTAGAAAGATGTGGAAAGAATATAAACCTTTTAAAATGAGAATAGGAGGAATGTGTCGAAATGACCATAGTTTCATTTTCGGATATATTTAGTATAATTATATTAGTATAAGTATAGTAGTATATATTTATAATAGCTCAAAATACTTTTATGTACAAGTAATAATAGCCGAAAATAAGAACATATATATATATATATATAGGCATAAAGAAGAAGTGGTTCATAAAATCAAAAGGTGATTACATATATACCATTTCGCCGAGTTTATTAAAGCCAATTCTTCTATCTTTCTTGTTATCCCTATTTCCACTACCATAACGGTATCCAACTTTTCCAACCTTTGCGTTAG
This sequence comes from Saccharomyces mikatae IFO 1815, assembly GCF_947241705.1. Lineage (NCBI taxonomy): Eukaryota > Fungi > Ascomycota > Saccharomycetes > Saccharomycetales > Saccharomycetaceae > Saccharomyces > Saccharomyces mikatae. Next base: position 475,183 of record NC_079261.1, on the reverse strand, counting down.
TAAATTTGAATTGTGACCTTTCACCCTGTAAAATCTCACCATAAACAACTTTGGTATTCTTACTAGTTAATTTGTGATGGCCGCTAGAGTGTTCTCCAACAGTGGATAAATTTTTCAGAGTTTCTATAGCGGGTTCTAGTTCTAAAACATGGGCCGCGTCAACAGGTCCAAAAGGTTCAGATTCTGCTATAGTGAGAAACCGTGATACTAACGTCTTTTGGGGGACAGGAATTTCACTCAAGTTCTCTCGTTTGGATGTAGCATCGGAGTCGAAAACGGGAAACATCCTATACAGAGTCTCATCCAAAGCTTTCAGATCAGAAGATACTCTATTCCGTTTGTTCCAACTGTTTTCCACACCCATCAATTTAACAATAGCTTCTACACGAGGAATTTTTAGCCCATACTTTTGCGAGACTTGCTGGGTAGAAATTCCCTCCACGGTAATCTCTTCAAAAATACTTTGTCTCAATTGCGGGCTTAATACATAATTCGTCTTGCAGTGTGGATTTGAAGGGAAAGGTTGCAATAATCTGTCCTTGAAAACGTTTTGTAATCTTCTATTTTCTACAGCAGGGGGACCCAACGTTCCATCATATCTAAGTTGTAAAGGGTTTTTAGTTACCGGGTGCTCCAAACTTTGTCCCCTTTCTAAATCTGGTTTGATATAGTTGGGTACATGATTTGTTGGAACCGCAAAATACTTGTTCATCACATATTCTCCCTTGTAATTCTTTGGACCTAAAAATTGTCTCATGGCAGACTTCAAGTTTGTATCATGCTTCTTCGGATGTTGTCTCCCCAATTTTTTGAATGGATAGAATGGATAAGCTATTCTTCTACGAGAAATGTGCCTCACCTGAGTCCATGAAACTATTGCACTTGTACCTCTTAGCTTGGCAGTAGTGCCTGTTAAGCCACAACTCATCGCAATCGAATATTACTGATAGTACGTAGTAGCTCCTCTCTTCTTTTGCAACCTTATAGTTTTTGTTCTGTATTTTCTTTTCGAATAGTGCTTTTCATTTCTTCATTCGGCTTCCATTTTGGATGCCGTTGCACCGTACGTACAATACGTAACTGATTATAACACGTCAAAAGAGGTGTTTACCCTTTTCAAAGAAAACAACTTACATGAGTTCTATGCCAATAAATCGTCTTGCATTATCTCACTACAGTTGAATGAAACATGTCAAAATTTATAATTTAGTGTATCTCTTTTTACAAAGAAACTTCCATCAAATTCCGCTCGCGTGGCGTAATGGCAACGCGTCTGACTTCTAATCAGAAGATTATGGGTTCGACCCCCATCGTGAGTGTTACTTTTTAGTGAAAGATTTTACTCTGTCAAAGTGACATATTAAATTTTTTCTACCTTTTTGTTACATTCTTTGTCATCACTTTGAGTACATATCTATTTATTTTAGTATATTCTGCATGCTTCTCTCACATATCGTCCTCAATACTATTTTTGGTTTGACTAGCTCTTGCATTTGCCCAAATATCCTCCAAACCCTTCTTAAAAATGTCAATATTATAATCCGCAACAGTTAAGCAACTTTCCATGTCTGTACCATTAGGTCTTATGATTGCAACCAATGCTAAACCCCTGATCATCTGTCTCAAGTAAATAATCACACCATTAGCTAGTTGTGATACATTCTGTAGCTCGTTACGAGGATTTATCGTATTATTCTCATCGGTACTCTTCTGGCTATTCCGTAGGACAGGTGCCTTATATAAGTCAAATAAATCAATTGTCACATCTATAAACTCAGAGCATACTTCGTACATTTGTATATCAACAGGATTTGAATCTGTGGAAACGTAAATTTTGGAATTAACATCAAATAAAAAGGCCTTTTCAATTTTTGAATGCTGAATTAAGTTATCTAACATATTCTCCAGAAAAGACAATTCAGGTATTAGCTTTTGCACTATCCTTGAAAATGCTTCATATATCGAGTGATCGAAGATTGATGTTAAGTAGAATGAAACCTGAACACCATCCAATCCCAGTTCTAGCAATTCTTCACCGGTCCGTTGCATTATATCACGCTGAGCATCAACTTTAAAGTCCTCACTTAGACCATCAACCTTGTGAATTAAAACCTCTATATTGATAGAGGGATTCACCTTATAGGCATACTCAATAATCATCGCCAGGTTAGTAATTGCATTGATGTATTCATCTTGAGAGTCAATAACATAAACTAATGCTCCAACGCTTTTGAATAATCTTTCAGAATCATAACTGGGCTCAAAGTAGTTTAGCTGTCCAGGAAGCTCCATTACTGCTAGGTCGATGAGAGTGGAAAAATGCTCAAGAGAGGGATTCGAGGTTGATTCAAGATACAAAGTATCCAAGGGTTGCATATTATGGAAAACAACTTTACAAATTGATGATTTTCCACATCTTCTTACACCCATCAACAGGACCATGGCTTTGGAATCTGTGGCCTCTAAACTCATAATTGTGCGTGTATTAGTATTGTTGTTCTGAGGTTCAATAATGTGGAATGATGGCTGTCTTAATAGGTGATTTTTGTAGCTGAATTGTCACTATTGCTTTTGATACTTTCACTATATCTGTTGTCCGGAAACGGTCCTTCCTTTTCGTTGCCTCTGTAAAAAAGTACGAAATGGAAAAGTTATACAGGCAACAGGATGTTCAATCAAGATATAAAAGTTAAAGTCTTCAGCTAATAAATGATATAAATATACAAAACTATACATATGCTGAGTGATCTATTATATAAAACATATCGTAAACGAAGAGTGGCGAAGTTATAAATAAAAATACAGAGAGACATGGACAAATAGAACAGGATAGGAAGAAAAAAAAAATACGGTAAGAGGATCACCAATTGAAATATCGCAGAACTTGCTTAGAGCTTTTTTGAAGGAAAAAATAAGCCTATTAATCAAGTGAATATAGCATTAGTACCTTTGGAACGCTTTTCTTGTTCTCCATGCATATATTTTCAATTCATAGCGCAATGTTAACGTAAGATTAAATTTGTGGCTGTACTATTAATTTGTTATTTTAATTAAACTTTTTTTGCCAAAATTCCTGTATCCAAAAGTGCTATTGTCGTTACTTACAGTAATGTATTCATTTTATTCTTCGTCATCGCTTTCACCCATTAATGCACTAAACATATTTGTTGCAGTAGAAGTTGGTACAGCAGGTTCTTCTTTTGGAGGGGGTGCCCTTTGACTATTCCTTTGAGAATATGTTCTGGTTGTGATAAAGCTATCTTTTGATGCAGGAGGAGCATCCCTTCTGAAAGAATGTCTATTACTGGAGTTGTTTGTACGTCTTGAGTTAGATCTTGAGTTGTTCTTAAGTTGACGTTGTCTTTCTTCTTCTTCATGGATCTGTTGAATAGTCTTAGGGCCGTTGTCCTTCTTGTCACTATTCCAATTCTTGTCATGCCTTAATTCCTTGATGTCAATCAACTTAAATTTGATTCTACTAGAAATTGAAGCTGTTTCAATAACATTGTCTAGAATACCGAACAAGCTATCGAGCAACTGTGAACCTTCCAATGTAGCTTGGCCTGTTCTGAAACTATCAGTTTCGAATTGTTCACCAACGGTATTTAACAATTCAACGACAGATTCTAGAGTTTCTTCAGATGGTGAATCTGTTAAGTCCTTCATTAATCTACGGAAACATTCGAACATCATCTTTCCAGTCAACAAATTCAAACGGTACAAGAAACCGATAAAACGAACTAAACCTAGGCCTCTTCTCTTAGCAGCAGCAGCAGCATAATACTCTTCAGACATCATTTCAGGTTCAAGTGGGGTACCGTCTTCTTTTGTTGGTAGTTTGTCAGTCCAACCCTTATCGAATTCTGCATGACATCTAGCAACCAAGTAATGTAAGACCAATTTTGGTCCGGTCTTACCTTCATTAGTTTCATCCGAAATATCTGAATTTAACTCTTTAACAACTTTACCACATAATTGCGCGTACATAGAAGACCAATGAGGTTCATCACAGGCCTTCAAGAAAATCTGTTCTATCACAGCCTTCAATGTTTCACCATTTGTTTCCCATACCGATATGTTTGCAATAGCTAAGATCTCAGATGAAATAGCATCGAACATTTCCAAAGTAAGTTTATTCAGCAGTGATTTCATCTTTCTTTCAACTTCATCCTTGTCTAACAGTTCAGTCTCTCCATCAGGGGCGAATTTCTTTTCGGTCTTTTTAGCCTTGGATTTCGGAATCCATCTATTAGCACTTGGAACTAGCGGAGCAACTTCTTCCTTTGGTTTGTCATCTTCTCTCTTATCTTCGTTTCTGTAAGAGCCTCTTTCACGATCTCTTCTTGATGTGTAAGATCTATTGGATCTCCTATCGTCATTCATTCTCTTCGATCTTCTCTTTGATGAGGTTCTTGAATTTGCTCTGTCATCCATATTTCTCACAGAATTATTTCTAAAATCATGACCACGGCTAGAATTGTTGCCAAATCTACCGGAATCCCTAGACCTGTTTCCTCTACCCATTCCTGGCGGAATGACAATTTTAGAGGCAGTGCTTTGAACCCATTCAGCGTCCGCTTTGACATTTAATTTGTCCTTAAATTGAAGTAAGAAAGTTGGGCCATATGTGTACTTAACATGTTCTTTTTTATACTTGATATCTGGACCTTCAATACCTTCTGGATAGTTAAATGAAAAGAGATCTTCAATTGGCTTGGCATCTTTTAGTACATTCAAAATGTGAGAAACGGTGTTTGTACCATCGTTAGCTTCATCAGTGGTGGTTTCTATTTCAGCGTCAGCGTCAGCTTTAACCTTTACTTCAGCATCACCAGCCTCAGCCTCAACTTCAGCATCACCAAATTCAATGGAAGAAGTTGGGGTCGTAGCTGATCTGTCTTCCTTTGGATGTTCAGTTTCGGCGGCCTCAATTTCTTGTTTATTTGTTTCCGTAGGAAGCACAAGATCGGACTCTGTAGTGCTCTTGGATTCTTCCTGTACGAGCTCCTCCTCATTTTCCTTTTCTTCTATTTTTTCTTCTTGTTCTTTTTGTTGCTTCTTCAACTTCAAACGTTCAGCAAAAGTTAACACCTTTGGAGTAGATTCTTCATTTAGTTGGCCTTTTTCTTCTTGTTCACCTTCTTGCTTAATTTCTGGTTCAGCAGTTTTTTCTTCAGTAGGTTTGGTTTCTTCAGTTACATCAGATTTGGCAGATTCTTTTCCTTCGGCCTTTTCTGATGTAGTTTCCGTTGGAATATTATTGTTGCTACTGGCGCCTTCAAGTTGCTCTTTTCTCTTCTTTTCTAAAGCAGCTTTACGAAGTTTGACTTGTTCGATAAAGTTTCTTCTAGTCTTCTCAGCTTCTGAAATGTTTTCTTCAGAACTTACTTTAGAATCAGTAACGACAGGGGTAGGCGTTGGAGTAGAAGTAGAATCAGAAGTTTTCTCGGAATTCGAGTTTAATTGCGGAGTCGTGCTAGATCTTTCCTGAGATTGTAACTTAGCTTTATGCTGCTCTTTTAAATCTAGGTGTTCACCAGACTTGGTAGTGATTTCTATCTTAGATGGAGAAGGAGAAGACTTCTCATCGACAGGAGCAACATTGACGGGGACAGCATTAGAATTTGCCATTTGTTGTGGTTGATAATAAACAGGGTAGTTATTGTAGTAACCAGTCCATGGTGCACTTGAACCATTAGCTCCTACATGACCGCCTCTATAACTACCGCCACCATTGTAGTTACCACGGCTGTTATATCTATTTGGACCGAATTTACCACCTCTTTGCTGATGAGGCCTATTACCATTGTAGGGCTTCTTTTGAGTATAGTTGCTGCCATTATTATAATTATTGTAGCCACGCTGTTGCTGTTGTTGAGATTCTTGCTGCTCATCGCCTGTTTGTTTCAAAGCAGCAGATTCCTGTTTTGTAGCGGATTGTGTCGGTTGAACACTTTCGTCTGTCATTATTGTAATAGGTAATTACAGTTGTCCTCTTACCTTACGTATTTATGAGCAAAAGGAGTGGTAGATGAACTTACGAAGAGAGAATGGAAAAAGGAAAAACATTAGTTAAGTAAATGTAATATCATAATGTCAAGATTAGTAAATTTTCAAGAAACATATTGATATTCCTTCCATCTACCATCCATCCGTTGCACACAGAGAACGCGGCATCGAAAAATTTTCTTGAAAAAAAAACTTTGTTAGTGGAACAGCACGAAAAAAAAACAGAAAAATATGTAAAAGCAAAAGGACGCACAAAAATAAGGTGAAAAAGAAAAAAAGTCGTTTCTCACGTCATTATTGAGATGCAATGCAGATGCCCATTTTACTTACATACTCATTGTGCTGCTATTATAAATCGGCACTAGGATTTTGAAGGATCCTTAGAAACCAGAAATATTTGAGTGTAAACTGTTGTTTTGTAGCCTGAAAAAAGTACGTTTTCTTCTCTAAAAAATGATTTCGCCCAGGATCGAACTGGGGACGTTCTGCGTGTTAAGCAGATGCCATAACCGACTAGACCACGAAACCAATATTTTACACCTATTTTAGACCTGTGACAGATACCAACATTATGTAACAGGTTAGCATATACCACCAAATTGATTCACGGCATAAAGGTATTAAATAAATTAGATTATTAAATAGTGATTATATAACAATTATTTATTAACTTTACCAATATAGAATAAAAGATTGTTGGAATATGTGATTACAAATATACATTCATTCGTATAAATTGGAGTAGGCGAATTCTAATAATAGAATTTACTGCAGTAGTAAGATACAGATCTATTAATTGACCAGAACTTTGTATATAGGAAGATGAGTTATCACCAAATTCTTATCATCAATGCTTCGAGTTATGTTCGAACCATTGGGTTTAATTTAACCAATCAGCGTATGTTTTATATATCTCTCTTATATAATTTAAGAAAGAACGACTTATTCTTAATTATTACAACTTACTAAACTACTAACTACCAACAATTACTTTGAGAAATTGATGAAATTTGAGACAATTATTGGGATTTTATTGTTGACAGAGGCAATATTGTTTAGTATATAGAATATACTAGAAGTTCTTCTTGAGAATATAGGAATCCAATAAATGGATCTCGTAATTCTACATAATTCTATGAATACTTTTATTGTCATTTTTATTGTAATATAAATCAACTATTATTTACTAACTAGTATTTACGTTACTAGTATATTATCATATACGGTGTTAGAAGATGACGCAAATGATGAGAAATAGTCATCTAAATTAGTGGAAGCTAAAACGCAAGGATTGATAATGTAATAGGATCAATGAATAAGAACATATAAAACGATGATAATAATGTTTGTAGAATTGTGTAGAATTGCAGATTTCCTTCTATGGATTCCTAAATTCCCGAGGAGAACTTCTAGTATATCTACATACCTAATATTATTGCCTTATTAAAAAATGGAATCCCAACATTTACATCAAAATCCACACTTATCTCAATTTTATATATTGTCATTTATTATCCTATTACATTATCAATCCTTGCATTTCAGCTTCCACCAACTTCGATGACAGCTTCTCATAACTTATGTCATCTTCTAACACCGTATATGATAATATACTAGTAGTATGACTACTAGTTGATAGACGATAGTTTGTTTTCGTTGCATCATAAATGATAAGATCTGTCATCGAATTAAACAGAGGCTGAAACGCAAGGATTACTGGTGTTTTATAATTCCTGGTTCCCGTAATTGGTATTTTTATTATTTACTGCGACGTGAGCGGTTGTAAAACATGTGGCGTTGACGTAACTGTATAGCAACGAAAACTAAATAGCGGATGCTCCGCTCTATGGGCTTCTTCGAGGGTTCGATAAGTGAAATGAGATAAGGCTTGAAAATTCGACTTCCTCGAGTTCTAATAGTATCCTATCACAGCCTTGCGTGCATCTGACCGGCAGAAAAGCATTGTATAATTTCATTATGTTACAGGTTTTATAGTTCGTGAATATTAGAGTATGTATTTACAATGAATAAGCAACTGCCCAAAAATGCATGAATAAAGAGTCGTTATACAAAACACTGTATTGAAAACTAAGTAACATATTATTTTTCTAACCCCACCACCACCTCTTTTAATTCCGTCTGTAAGCTAATTGTACGTCACCTTCATACGTTGTTTAGGAGGAACGAACACCGCCATTCCTATACATGCAAACGTAAGAAACATGAAGGTCCCCATGCACCACGCATTCACCATCCTTGAATTCGGCTTTGTCTCAAAGAAGGATTAGCATTCCCACTCGCCGTCGATGTCTCTTGCAGTAAATCCATGTTCTGACTTTGAAATAAGGTGAACTCCTTTAGTATTTTCTCTTCCAGACTCAGTTCTTCTAGTTTTAGGGTAAAATCAATCATGCCGTTATTACCATGGTCACTGCTTGCACCTCTAAAATCACCTATAAGGCTCTGGTCCGCTTGGAGAGTTGTAAAATGTGCGTTTGAAGAGAAGTGGTTTATAAATCCGGACATAGGTGCTTTTAATCTACCTTTAATCTTTATATTACAGCCCCTACTACTACGATTATACTAAAGCTTGCAAAATAACTACCATATACAATAAATATGGTCTCATCACAAAATACATGCACGACGTATTACAAGGCGGGGGAGGAAAGAAAAAGAGCGTGAGAGCCACAGCGGGACAGCGTGTTTGTGGCTCTCATATCCACCCCTAGCAAGATTGAGGGCAATGTGTTCAACACGAAGTACAAAAAAAAGCTTAATATCAAGCCAGCGTAACCTCTACCGCAGATGACACATCCTGCTCTTACAGATGATCCTGGCAACCCACGAAAAAAAGCCTGGAAACTTCAAAATTGTCAACTATTGCGGAGTGGTGGTCATGACCGGAGAAAGTTGCCCAAAAGGTGACCTCCCCTCACAGCCCGGATCAATTTTTCCATGCGTTTCCACGGAAATCCGGGTTTTGCCGTTAAAGTCTCAAATTGGAAATGGGTGATGAGATAATGTGCCCTTATCAACTACGCTAAAAATTGCCCCACGCTGTACTCAACGATCATAGCTGGCTATTGTTATCGTTGGCTTAGACGATATCGCCCGTACAAAATTAGACTTGCTTCTATATAAAGCTTATCTTCAGTATCAATCTGAAAAACTGTTTCTTTTTTGCCTGGTACTATATTTTTTCGTTTACTTCCGTTCCCTTAAGGATATATAGTATACACTCATCATTCTGCTATTTTCTCACAGATACATAAAGAAATATATTTCTTTGATCATAGAATAAAAAGGAGATATTATAATGAGCGGCACTTCTAAAACCATGAACTCGAGCAAGGACTCTAAGCACAAGAAGGCTGTGGCCAAACCATCTAGGGAAAGGCAAACTTCAATTACAAGAGCCATGAGGCCAGCGGTACCACGTGATCCTCGTAGGCTCTCGACATCATCGTCGCCTTCTTCTTCACCAATATCGGCGCAGAGAAGACTTTCGAGGGAGGAAATAATAAATGAAATGGAAAAGGAGCAAGACGCTATTGTAGTAAGACTGCTTCGGGAGATTGAAACTTTAAAAGAGGAAAACTCTAGATTGAAGAACCAATTGCACCACCCAGTCCCAGCGAGAAGATCATCCCCCTTTTTTGAGAGCGAGTCAGCAATTCTTGACGATGATGACTGCAATTATAGTTACACATTCGACACTCCAACGATCAAGCACTCAGATGGCGCATCCAGACGTGCTGTGCTTCCCTTAACTCCCAAAGGCTCCATGACTCACATTTCCTATCGTGCTAGAAGATCAAGCCGGAATGCTTCTATGTCCAACGGAACAAGCATATCAGATACGATTTTCCCAATCGAGACTAAAATTAACTCAGCACCAATAGGAAACAGAAACTTGCCCTCGGCAGATCTCTCACACCACACGCTTCTCCCACGTTCTCTAAGCGGTGTTTCCTCCAGTGATCTAACCGAGACCGGAGCTCTTCTTCACGATAGAAGAAGGCGTTCGTCCAATTACAGTATTGATGGTTCAAACTCTTTGAAGGCTGATCTCATGGCGAAGAGGTTTCAAACTGGTTCACTGAAATAAGATATAAGCAAATAAACAAAGCTTTTCCAATATATTCTTTTCTATGGATCTTTGGTAATCCAACATATATGCAGTTCGTGCATTTGCGACATAAAGCGTGAATTTTTCATTTGTTTTCTTTTTTTTAAATTTTTTTTTTGAAAACTCCATTATGAATATATGTTTGGTGTTCTTCCAAGCTACTATTTTTATTATATAGTTTTTTTCATATATATATATATATATAGAAAGTAAATATACATTTAAACCTTACTGAAATTTGCACTAGTTCAGCTTCGTTGGTTTCTTGCTTACTCAATCGCAAAATGACAGCGTTTGAGATAAGGAAAAGAGGAAAAAGTGATGGCGCAAACTTTGATAGGCAACTGCTGAATAGCAACAAGACCTTTGTTTTACATAATCGCTTCTCTCTTATGCCCTCTTGAGCAGAGGCTCCATTGGTTCTTATTCACTCTTGGTCCTTAAAATTTTCATGCCCATCGTCTTTTCTCTTCAGACAATCGCCCCCAATACGATCAGAGTATTCGCAAAAACAAGATATGTGCTTGTGTAGATTTTCATGGAGCGCTTATGTAGAAATACAATTGGATGGCATTTTATCAGTAATCCTTATTACCCTTTCTTTCAAGTACGTAATCTCCGGGGGGTAAGTGCCTAATGTATGGGTCCCATGCCCTTTTTTTCCTCGTTTCTTTTTTCACTCCATTTCTTTTTTTCTTTTCCAGTGAAAAATTTGCAAGGGCAGCTCATCGCAAGAACGAAAATTTTCAATCAAATACTTAAGTACTTAAGTGTAGTTGTTGCTGTCTGCAATTCCCGTAACATTGATACCTTCCTGTTCTTTTCTTTCCCGTTATTATTATTATTCTTGCTTAAAATATACGAATCGTTAACCAATTGCAGATCTCTCAACCCACACAGGATAATATAAGATGGCTAAGACTACTAAAGTAAAAGGTAACAAGAAGGAAGCTAAAGCTTCCAAGCAAACGAAAGAAGAAAAGGCTGCGACAGTATCTTCCTCCTCATCTTCCTCCTCATCTGAGTCCGAATCCTCATCTTCATCTTCATCCTCTGAATCTGAATCCGATTCTTCTTCATCCTCTTCTGAAAGCGAAAGCGAAGCTGAAACCAAGAAGGAAGAGTCCAAGGACACTTCTTCATCTGAATCCTCTTCCGACGAAGAAGAAGAGGAAGAAACCAAGAAAGAAGAATCTAAAGAATCTTCTAGTTCTGATTCATCTTCATCTGACAGCGAGAGCGAAAAGGAAGAATCCAATGACAAGAAGCGTAAATCCGAAGACTCTGAGGAAGAAGAAGAAGAAGAATCTTCTAACAAGAAGCAAAAAAACGAAGAAAGTGAAGAACCTGCTACTATCTTCGTCGGTAGACTATCATGGTCCATTGATGATGAATGGTTGAAGAAGGAATTTGAACACATTGGCGGTGTTATCAGTGCCAGAGTTATCTATGAAAGAGGTACCGATAGATCTCGTGGTTATGGTTACGTTGATTTCGAAAACAAATCTTATGCTGAAAAGGCCATTCAAGAGATGCAAGGTAAGGAAATTGATGGTAGACCAATTAACTGTGACATGTCCACAAGCAAACCAGCTAGTAACAACAACAATGACCGTGCAAAGAAATTTGGTGACACTCCATCTGAGCCATCCGACACCTTATTCTTGGGTAACTTATCCTTCAACGCTGATAGAGACGTTATCTTCGAATTGTTCGCTAAACACGGTGAAGTTGTTTCCGTTCGTATTCCAACACATCCAGAAACTGAGCAACCAAAGGGTTTCGGTTACGTTCAATTCTCCAACATGGAGGATGCCAAGAAGGCTCTAGATGCTTTGCAAGGTGAATACATCGACAACAGACCAGTCAGATTAGACTTCTCCTCTCCAAGACCAAATAACGATGGTGGCCGTGGTGGTAGCCGTGGTTTCGGTGGTCGCGGCGGTGGTCGTGGCGGTAACCGTGGTTTCGGTGGCCGTGGTGGTGCTCGTGGTGGCCGTGGTGGTTTCAGACCATCTGGTTCTGGTGCCAATACTGCTCCATTGGGCAGATCAAGAAACACTGCTTCTTTCGCTGGTTCAAAGAAAACATTTGATTAATGAGGAAATGAGATGAACTTCAATTTCAATTTTTCTTTTTTTTACGTTAATTACTATATTCCATCTTTGAGGAAAATTTTGGTTTATAATATTTTATGTACATTAGTAAGTAAATAGGATACATTCTTAAGCTTTTTATTCACCATCTTTATTAACCTTTTTTCTTTGAATGGCTTATCTCCTTCTCTTCTTAGATGATGAGATGAGGTCGCTGGAGACGGGGAGAGACGGGGAAATAGAAGGACTGAGAAAAGTACTTGAAAAATTTCAGTTATAGAATATAACAATTTTTAATGAAATCCTAACACTTTAATTGAGAGGATTATAAAGACTTTTTTGACAAAGAAAACATACTATACGTAGAAGAAATAATATATCAAAGTACAGTACTGTCAAAATAATGAATGTTCAAGACAGAAGGAGGCTATTAGGCCCAGCTGCTGCCAAGCCAATGGCATTCAGTAACACTACCATTCATACGCTTGAAAACAAGTCAACAAGTGCGCTACCCAAGAATAGTGAATGTGAACAAGAACTCTCTTTACATACTGGATTCATCGAGAACTGCAATGGATCTGCACTAGTAGAATCCAGGGACGCAAAACACCAGACGTCACTGATTACCGCTGTATATGGGCCACGCTCTATAAGAGGGTCTTTCACATCTCAAGGTACTATATCTATTCAACTAAAGAACGGTCTTCTGGAAAAATATAACACGAACGAACTGAAGGAAGTTAGCAGTTTTTTAATGGGTATTTTCAATTCAGTAGTCAACCTATCTCGCTATCCTAAATCCGGCATTGACATCTTTGTTTATCTAACATATGATAAGGAGCTTCAAAATAAATGCCTAGACGATGAATCACAGAGCAAGCAGATATTTTCTCAGATATCTTCGCTCATACCTCATTGTATCACTAGTATAACTCTAGCTTTAGTTGATGCCGGTATCGAATTAGTGGATATGGCAGCTGCAGGAGAGGTCTGTGGTACTGTTGTGTCATTTATTAAAAACGGGGAGGAGATTGTCGGCTTTTGGAAGGACAATGGTGACAATGAAGACCTTTCAGGATGTCTAGATCGTTGTAAGGAGCAGTACATCCGTCACAGGGATTTGATGATAAGCTGTTTAATGAAACAGAAAAATCTAAACATATGATTATTTTAGCTGTAAAGACAAATGAAAGATTATGAGAGATTCGTAGTACAAGACACGCACAAAGGCATTTTACATCATTGACATAATTCATAGTGCCGTTCGTTATGCATGCATATATATATATATATATATATATATATATACCTATATACACTCCATAGATGTGCATATATTAAATAACACTCATGCAAGACTATCAAGCGTTTGCTTTATATCCCAAGCGCGATGTGAAATGACATGGATGTCACCGTTAACTCTCCTTATATACTCAGAGGAGAGTTCAACGCCAATCGAGATTTTGATCAATTGCTTTAGGCAATCCATTCCAAAAAACCGATTCCCTAAAGCACAAAATTTACCTTCCTTCAAGACGTTGACTTTGGTCAAAAACTCAGCCAAATCTTTCTCAAACAATTTAGGGGTCTCCGTATTTAATACTGGCAATGTGATTTCGAATGGCGTAGAAATCAATAATACCTTATGAGAGTTTCCACAATGATATCTAAACTCATAAACGCCACTTTCAAAAAACAGCAAGGATGTATCAAATGTCACTTTACCTTGAACAAATTTATCAGTGACACTAATTTCTGTTACAGATTCTTTATGACTTGAACCATAATTCATATATGAAGTTTTGCAAGTCGCACTCCAATGACCACCAGAGCCAACTCTTGTTCTTTCACGATCAACTCTTGTGTCAATCACTTTGTACAAACCAATCCAATCGTCTTCGTTATAAAGTTCAATGGGCATTTTCCAGTTCAAACTCACAGGCACGGGTAGGACAAACCCTTTTTCTAGCTGTTCGTTTTCAATTGTTAATTCACAGTAGGGACTTAGCCTCGTCGCAACGCTATCCATTGCTTCCTGAATCAAAGTGCTCCATTCCTTATCTTCCGGACATTTCTTAGACAAAACTTCTGTCTCCCTATTGGCATTCTTGCTTTCATGAACTAGCGATTTAACTATGATATTTTCTATTCTATTGACAATATCTGAAACTTGTCTCAAAGGTTTCAAACCTAATAGAGTTTTTCCAACTCCGCTAACTCGTTCAGTTTTCCCGTATATTTTATTAACATGAGGTGCCTCAATGAATTTAACAAGAATAAAGTTTGTTAAAGTCCATAAAACTGCCAGAACAATATTTGTGACAGCAAAATTTGTCATAAGTACGGTTCCCCAAACTCCAACAACGCCTAATACCGCTTCAGGGTTGTTCAAATACCTGTAGATGCCTTGAGAAGTCAATTTTCTAGTTGAGATGTAGTTGCTCAAGAAAAAATCACCATAAAACCAACCAAAATCAGAAATGGCTAGCCTGGTTTCTTTATCACACCATGTTTGTAAAGCCACAAGAATTACACCAAAAATAAATTGACTGTTGTTTATGTTGGAAAAGTTACTCCAAATTTGCAGCCCTGTGTAAATTATCATCAATGTGTAGGTTAACACTAAATAATAATTGTAAATGAATTGCCACTGTTCATATGAATAAACCTGTGTGTAACCATTTTCCAAAAACAGTCTTGTAAACCATTTGGTTCTGGATTGCTTATACAATATAGTAGAGATAAACATCCATGAAACCAGTTTCGTTATAAATACGACAACAAAGAGGTAATTTAAATTAACAGCCTTGGCGTTGAAGATTGTTCCCAACATAATTACCATAACGGTACCAATTGTATAGTAATCAGTGAATCTTAATCTGTTAAAATTGTTAAAGGAAAGGCCCATATTAATAAGAGGTCTTGAATAGTCGTAATTTTCTTTTGATATCAAATCGTCAATTCTACCATTCACTTGAGAGTCATAATCATTACCATCACCATATGTTCTTTCAATATGAGGATTCTCAACGTATTTCAAGAACAAAAATTGCGAATAGTGACCAAATACAGACACCAAAAGAACTTTATAATCATTACAAATCAATGATAAACCATAATAACCCAAATAACCAATAGAATACATTGGATGTGGAGAGATGTTAAAAACACCGTCAAAAATCAATTCAGATTCTTCTAAAAAGAAAAAATCACCCCAGTACCAGGCATAATCCTTAACCACACGGTGCGCATCCAGTTTAACCCATATATTAAAAACAATCAGAATAACACCTAATAAAGATCTCCAGTTAAAAACTTGAACCAAGTTGTATGGAATAGATAGGTAAACGTAGATAATGTAGGTTACAAAATCTTGCATTAAAATTAAATCAACAAATTGACGGAAAATTAGCCAAACATTAATTTCTTCCGGATAAAGAAATAAGTCATACTCCTTTGGCATTTTCGACCTAATCTCATATTGACAAAACTTTCTGATATAACTCCATAATCTTTCTGAAAAAGAATTAAAATTTGTTGAGAAATTCAAATCATCATCTTGAGTTTGTGGTATATTACTAAAAATTGCGTGATTCTTAGCACAATTCGTTAACGTTTCATAATGCGACTGATAATGCAGAACAAAACCAATACCCAAATTATAAGCAATTCTCCAAAACAAATACTGTAAAAGAAAAAAGTACTTGGTAAATTGTAACCCAAACCCTTGGTAGACCCAATAGCAAATGAAAAAATTTGATATAATAGCTAGTGCAATACATTTTTCCAACAATGATTTCTTTAGAGTTGGATCAAAAAGCGAACGGACCATATCGTGGGTAACAGGCGGCTCGAAAGTCACATTACTTGAACGTGTTTTAGCTTTGATGTTAACAGTTGCCTTGTCTTTTGCCATAGAAGCAACCATTTCAGAAGCAGTGGTTTTACAACTGGACATTTACAGAAGAAAGAAGCTTTATAAACAAGGAAATCACTAAGGATACAGAAAAATAAGGTGTTTGAGTCCACTTAGTAGGTGATTGTGACTGTTCTTGGTAATGAAGCTCCTAGTTTGTTAGGTTGAACTAACGTATATAATTAAGGGGATAAACACGAAAGAAGAAGGGTTTTTATCAAAGAGATAGGAAAAAGTCACCGTAAGAAACTTTGCTATTTTAGTTATATTCTTGAACTTGGATAAAAACTGATAGCATGCGAAAGAATTAGAAGGAAAACAGTCGAAATTATTAGTATTTTCATATGCCTACTTATAATTTCACATGTGTCGGAGATCCACTTTATCCACCTTTTTGAGGTTTGCCGTTTATGGCATCGCCGTTGATTTCCACAGTCGTGGGTGAAAATATAGTGAATGATGATGCGGCATGAGAAAAGTGAGTGTAACTGGCTTGACCAACTCACGACAAGGCAAATCATATATTAGGCAAGGGAAATATTTAGTGTTTGTAGTGGAAATGGCCTGAGTGGTAAGAGATACAGATGCAAGGACCGTATAGATAGGTGTATTTTCTTTTGATACACTGTGTGAGTCAGATTACTTAGATTATATATTCTTTTCTAAAGTTTTCCACCATAAGTTGCTGGTCACTTGGTAAACTTTGGATCTGAACAGGCGTCAAAGTAAGAACCTGTTTGATCATATCTTGTTGATTTTCAGGTAGCAACTGCAGTTTTGCCATATTAATGGTGCCACTGTCACTCCCTATATTGCGGTTAGAAAGTGCTTCCGTAGAACTTGCGTTTTGTTGCTTCATCTGGTTCGGTTGATTTACCAGTGTGGGCTGTCCCATAGGGCCTTGAGCTGGCGGCATGAAGGGCCCCGATGGCACAAAGCTAAATGGTTGTTGTTGTGGAGGTAGAGGAATAAAAGGCGGTGTCGACATAGTCATTGGCATACCGATGTTCACGGGCATATTATTGTGATTGTTACTGACATCACTGGATGAAACATGCAATGGTGTATTGTTTTTGATTACGCTAATAGGGGTATTCGAATTACTTGTATTGTTACTTGAAAGCATTGAAGGGGTCTCACCAATTTGAGATTTCAACACTTTTGTCACCACGTTGTAGTCTATAAATCCCATTTCTAGCAGGGCTTGCGTCACAGATACGGTAATATCACTATTGGTATTCAAAAACGTTTCTAACTGTGATTTTTGAATATTCTCTTGGTTTGATAGTATTTTCAAATTTGATATTATTTCAATGAGTTGCAATGGTGGAATTTTACTTAAGTTTTGTGAAATCTTGTCTGGAGCGGTAATCGAGCCATCTTGAAAACTTGGCAGGTGTTTAGATGCTTTACTTAGTATGTCCGGAAACTGGATGTTTGTGTTATTTGGAATAGGGTTAGCATTATTTACAACCTGTGGGGGCGGTGGTCGCCTAGGAATAGGAACTTCAGTGACCATTTCGAAGGGCAACTCTAAACCTGCTTCGAAGGGGTATGAATCTCTATTGAGCTGTAACACTTTCTTTTGAGAATTTGTATCAGCTGCTTCTTTAAGATGTTCTTTATAATTCGGTGGGATTATCTGCTCTATCTTTACTGGAAAGTTTTCAATTCTATTTAGAATTTCCCAAGCACGTTTACAGTCTTTACTAGTCAAATAATCGAACAATACTCCGGTAAGTTTACCAGTTCTTGGGTCATTCTTAGACTTTATATCTATAACTGGGCCAGAACCGGCCACGACCGAAGTGATTATATCTTGGTTCCATTCTGGAGGTAGTTTTGTGATTTGTAATGTAGAGGATAGGTTCTCTGGTGTCAAGAAATGACGACCTGTTCTTTTTCTGGGATCTGCCATCAATTTTCTTCTTCTCTGATTTTCGTCTGTTCCAGTTGTAAGTTTTTTAAATATACCTATATATAATAATAAAATTTAATCAATGCAACGTGTTGTTGGTGGGTTTTACAGACGGAAGGAACAACTCAAAAAGAGTTAATATCAATGTGGAATTTATCAAGATACTGCGCCATTGTAGTACTTTGAAATTCTACTTTATTGTCCGACATTTTCAACGTGTTGTAGATTTTTTTATATTTTCCTTTAGAGTCGGGTAAGAGTAAGGGATTTAAACTTCGGAGGATTATAAGAGATTTGTAAGATAAAGGACATGTAAGAGTTATAGAACAATGCTGCTTCGTATGGGCGCTATTTAATTACGTACTTATATAAAGAGAACGGTGCATGTGAATAGTAAAGGAATGATTTCGGGCGTTGCTTGCGTGTTAATTTTTATTTGAAAAGTGCGGATTCTTCTTTTAAACTAAGTAGCTCAGTAAATCCATCTTGGTAACGATATGGATTGGTTTTAAGCCATCGGTAATTACGGCGGATGAGTTTTTTTCAAAGAAACGATTTAAGTCAGATAACTTGGAGTTTTCATCAAACACAATGAACTTCTTCTTACCTGACTTGTTCTCATTGTAAGAAGAAACATCGTTGAAATTGTTCAACTTCTTGAAGTCCAAGTACTTACCCTTTATGGTATTGTCGTTGGTAGTATTATTGATGGATAATTTCTTTAGAAGTTCAGATAGAGTAACCAAACCAGACAACTTGCCATCTTCGGTCAATACAGGCAATTGGTCAAAGCCGTTGTCTTTCAAAATCTTGATAACATCACTGATTTTAGTGTTCTCTTTGACGGAAACAACAGGTTTCAAATGCAGGTCTTTTACAGTAGCATTACCAAAGATATCAGCGTACTTGGTTGTCGAAGCCTCCAGCTTTGACGTATCAAAACGGGTCAGCACGTCATCATCCCACAAATCATTCTTCTTCAACCACTCGTCATCAACAAACTTGGTTAAATACGACCTGATAGAATCTGGGAAAACGGCAACAACTACGTCGTCTTCAGTCAGTTCGGGGTGATCTTCACAGTATTTGACAACTGCAGTGAAGGCAGAACCAGAGGAGCCACCTACCAAGACACCCTCGTTAGAAATCAGTTGTCTGGCGTACTTGAATGAAGGTTTGTCGTCGGTCTTATACCAAACATCGATCAGCTTTCTGTCCAAAACTTGAGGGACAAAATCGTACCCGATACCTTCAACTTTATAATCAGTAATGTCAGTTTTGTTCAAATTTTCAGGTTGAGCTAAAATTGACCCGAATGGATCAGCACCAACAATTTGAATCTTCTCATTTTGTTCTTTCAAATATTTGGCAATACCACTAATGGTGCCACCAGTTCCGGCACCAGCAACAACAGCGCGCAGATTATCAAAAAGATCCAAGTCTTCTAGTTGTTTTTGAATTTCACGGCCAGTACCAAAATAATGAGCTTCTGGGTTCATCATGTTGTTATATTGATCTAAGATAACAGCTCCAGGAATCTCCTTCTCCAACTTCTTAGCAACACCGATGTGTGATTCTGGTGAATCCCAAGCAGCAGCGGTTGGAGTTCTAATTATTTCTGCACCTAAAGCCTTTAGAACAGACACTTTCTCGTTGGACATCTTCTCTGGCAAGGTTATAATAGTTCTGTAACCTTTGACTGCACCGATTAAAGCCAGACCAATACCAGTGTTACCAGAAGTAGGTTCGATCAGGGTAGATCTAGAGGGATGAATTCTACCAGAAGCTTCAGCTTCTTCGACCATAGACTTAGCAATTCTATCTTTGATAGAACCACCTGGATTGTACAATTCCAATTTAGCATAAATCTGCGGCCTGATACCCAAAGCCTTTGGCAATTTTTTTAGCGCAATCAGTGGGGTGTTACCAACCAAGTCGATAACATTGTGTCTTGAATCAGCTTGCTGTTCAAATTTGGTCATTTTATTTCTTGCGTGCTATTTGCTCAAATGTTTCGTAAATGATGGATTGCAGTAGAAATATTAGAATTCTGCCTTCATTTTGGCCACCAAAGCGTAAACACGTTTATATATACAAGTCAGGCAAAGTGCCTAGTAATTAGTTTAACTTTTAGGAGAAAAAATTTTCGGTGTGGGTTTCTTTTTCTTTCGGTAAAAAAACTGTGGAGGAAGGTGGTAGGTAATAAATTGATGAAAATGTAATGCCGTGTCGACTGTCCTAGCCGAATCTGGTAGATATCAGTCACGAAGAAACTGATTATCTTCATTATGATGAAGTTGGATTTGTTGTGATAAGATTGGAAAACGAAGAGCACCATTTGAGATATTTAGAATGAGGCTTCTAATCGATAAGCCATGACTGTCACGTGCCATTACACATATCAACCAGTGATAATAGGGGAATGTGTCATTGAGAGAAAATGTTATGGCTGCCAAGTGGCATCAGCGGCGAAATGAGAGCGCATATTACTAATTGCTACTTCACTTCTGATAGTTACCGTTCACGAGCTCGGATGAAAAATGTGCTCGATTAATAAGCACCTTTGGGTGTCCTTGATTATCTGACTAGTTATATTCACATGTGAAGACGTCTTGATGTTGCTCATTGCAAAAAAGAGTACTTTAAGAGGAAAGGGTTGTAAAAATAATCATTAGCTTAAAAACATAACTATATCTTAAATAGAAACGATTTCTGGGAGCCATTCTGTTTTTTAATCGCAAAGCAAAGACACTGTGTTTATGGGAGCACTAAGGTGTGGTTTCAAGTATAGAGCTATTCCTGCCAGTCATTTTAAGAAAAATTAAAAAATATGTGGTAGGGCACTATGGCGTCTCACTGGAAAATACACTCTACGGGAATCTGTTTGTCTAGAATATTATGAAAAGGATGAAGAAAAATTCTTCACAAGCGCCAAAGGTATTAATCCAGCGAGGTTAGAACTAATCGGCATTGTTATTTGTGGACAGTGGCTTTGACCGGGCAGAAGACACATCAAGGCAAAAGGAGTTATGCCATTTGAACGAACAAGAGTATTTTCATACTAATTTTATCACGCCAATTATATGGGATTCTAAAGCAATGAGACTTGTCAATAACGACGGAGGCGATATCATCAGTTTTAAATAGCGACATATTTCATGAATTTCGTAAAAGCGAAGTAACCAACGTCACATATTTAGTTCCCTATAAGTTGATGTACTAGATCGATGAGAACATGAAATGAGTTCATTCAGGTATTAGCTTGGTGTTTGTGTTTATAAAGTTGGATTGACAAATAATGCAAAGATCTACGAAAATGACGTAAAAAAAATACTTGATAAATTGAGAAAAGATGAAATATATACTAGTTACCGACTATAGGCACTCAAAGGAGTAATTCAAAAGGGAAATTTGGTCAAATTTTTTTTTTTAGAGGCAGGCATTAACTTCAGCGGATGTCAGATTATATGATTTGATGTCGTGTTCATGTAGCACGTTTTGCGATTTGTCATTTAAGATAGTTTACATATCTTCATTTGCTGGCAGTAGATATGTACCGGAATCATAGGGAGTTCAATTTATTGCAGATTTTAATCATATTAAGCTGCTTCACATCAGGATGAAAGTAGATAATAGCACTATCTATATGTTTGCTATAATGTCATTAGGACCTGGTATATCCAGGTTACAGATAATTTTCACAATTTTCACGTATGTATGACTATACGTCAAAATAAATCGTCGCTGCCATTCTCATGTAGGTAAAATTCTTGTATCAAAGGGACACAGACTTCTCTCGTTTTATTGATTTCGTATTCCTTGCACCATTCATTTATACCTCTATAGAAAAGGCTTCTCTTTATATCTCCCTTTTCTAAACATTCAATTTCCAGTTCTTTAAAACACTTTGCTTTCCTCGATTTATGACATCCACAAAGTTTTACATCATGCTCCTCGTATTCTGCCACTTCATATTTCCAGTTGAGTTGATTATCATAATCTCTACTCGAATCAGAACTTGATTCTACAGGCTTTTTCTTTGTGTTTTCGGATAGAAGAGATACCCTTTTTGAAATTTTCTTCTTTTGTCTTGCTTCCTCCTTCCGTTTTGCACTTAGCAACAGGATGTTCCTCTTGAAGTATTCATTTTCGTTTTCATTCTCATCTGTACTATTTAGGTCCAAGGGGAGCAAATGTATACTTATTTCAGACCCTTCCAACGCTGAACTATCTTCATAATATATACTCTCTCTATTATCTTGTTCCTGACTAATATTCAAATCCTGAATGTCTGACAGAGAAGTGAGAAAAGAATATGAGTCTCTTTCCCTTTCGCATTCATGACTGCAAATATTTCTCGCCAGATTATGCTTACACATTCCTAGAGGATCTGTTCTCTAATCTGTTTAGTAATAACTTTGAAAAACTCAAAATCCTATATTTTAAGGTAAGAAATTTTACTATTTTGTACCATTCACTAAACACATAACCCCCAAAAAAAACAAGTTTAGGAGAAGGAGGAATAGTGTGCGTAAGATATAAATCAAAAGTAAACATATTACTATGGAATGCAGCTCCTCAAGCAGAGATATGTTTATTTCTATTACATTGTTATCTCATAGGTATCAACAGGCCACATATTACAAAGATCACCGACTTTTTATAAGAATGTCAGCCTCACAGCTATTTCGCGTCAGCTCGTATTTATTCTCAACATTCTCTAACGCGAATTATCGTCGAAAAAGGTTAAAAAGAAAAGAGCAAGGCAGAAAAAGAAAAGATAGAACAGAGCTCGAGATCGAGAAAAAGTAGCAATACGATTTTTGACTTGCCCAAAGAGTTTTGATTTCAAGTTTCCGCCAAGCATCAATAGTACTGTTTGAAACAAACAAAATAGAACGTACATACAAAGTTCTGATATTATAGCTTCTATTATCGATTTACCAAGTTTTAGCAACGGACACGAGGACTATATGAGAGACTATAAGTTAGTAGTATTGGGTGCGGGTGGTGTTGGTAAGTCCTGTCTGACAGTACAGTTTGTACAAGGTGTTTATTTGGATACGTATGATCCCACGATTGAAGATTCCTACAGAAAAACCATCGAAATCGATAACAAGGTCTTTGATCTCGAAATTTTGGACACAGCGGGCATTGCGCAATTTACTGCAATGAGAGAATTATACATAAAATCAGGAATGGGGTTTCTTTTGGTATATTCAGTAACTGATCGACAATCTTTAGAAGAATTAATGGAGCTGAGAGAACAGGTTCTTCGGATCAAAGATTCAGATCGCGTTCCAATGGTTCTGATAGGTAATAAAGCTGATTTAATCAATGAAAGGGTAATAAGTGTGGAAGAAGGTATAGAGGTAAGTAGCAAGTGGGGCAGAGTTCCATTTTATGAAACTAGCGCATTGTTGAGGAGTAATGTCGACGAAGTGTTTGTTGATTTAGTGAGGCAAATCATTCGGAATGAGATGGAAAGTGTGGCCATCAAGGATGCAAGAAACCAAAGTCAACAGTTTAACAAAAATGAGTCTTCATCAACCAAGCTCCCTAATTCTGCCAAGCAAGATACAAAACATTCAAACAAGCAAACATCTAAAGGGTTGTACAACAAGTCATCACAAGGACAAGTAAAAGCTAAACAATCTTTGTCAGCCAATGAAAAGCGCAAAACATCACATGCTGTTCCTAAACCGGGAGCTACCAACAGAGAAGGAATCAATTCTGGTTCACAAGCAAAAAAGAAAAAAAAAAGCAATTCCGCTTGCAGTATTTTGTAATTACCATATTTTTTGTTGTAAAGGAATTAAGATAAAATAAAAAAAATTAGCAAGGAAAAGATTCTCGTTATGGATTTTGAAGGTTTAGTTTAAAGCACTAGTATACGTTGTATAAGTTGAAATAATCTCATGAAATAATTATAAAAGGTTTAAATGATAATATTGTATTAAAATATGTAAAAAGTGGACGCAACCGGAATCGAACCGATGACCTCTTCCTTGCAAGGGAAGCGCGCTACCAACTGCGCCATGTGCCCACACTGTATTGGATATGTTGTATTACGGGCTCGAGTAATACCGGGATGTCTTGACAATCCTAATATACTATCTTAGGGAAGTAACTTATTGTCAAAACGACTTATCAACTTAATTCACGGGATGTTACTTATCCTATATATTATATAAGATATAGTTTATACTAAATAGTGGAAGCGCGGAATCTCGGATCTAACTAATTGTTCAGGTATTTATACATTTGATTAGTTCAGCTCGGAAAAGCAGAGTTTTACCTTATGTTGTTCAATCTGTTCGTTTCGTTATAAGATTGTTTCATATGTGTTTTATGAACGTTTAGAATGATGTATTGTCATACTGACGTATCTCATCTTAAGATACAACAGAATAGATTAAATTCAAGATTCAATACCTGAGTATGACATTACATCAATCTAAACGTTCATAAAACACACATGAAACATTCTGTTCTGTTGATGATTAGTTGTTTAGTAAGTTGTAATAATTAAGAATAAGTCGTTCCTTCTTATTCTATATTAGAGAGGTATATAAAACTGTTGGAATGAAAATCAACTATCGTCTATCAACTAGTAGTCATACTACTAGTACATTATCATATACGGTGTTAGAAGATGACATAAGTTATGAGAAGCGGTCATCGAAATAAGTGGAAGCTGAAATGCAAGGATTGATAATGTAATAGGATAATGACTGACAACATATAAAATGACAATAAAAGCATATACAGAATTATGTAGAATTACAAGTTCCATTTATTGGATTCCTATATTCTCGAGGAGAACTTCTAGTATATTCTATATGCCAGATAATATTGCCTTTATCAACAATGGAATCCCAACAATCATCTCAAAATTCACCCACTTCTCAAATACACCAGAGACGATCGTGTAGTAAATATGTGCTTTCTTAATTGTCAAAGAAACTTCAGATAAATCAAAAAATCATAGTAGCTATCTCAAAATCTACTAAATATCTTGAAACTTGATGTAATATAAATCAACTATCATCTACTAACTAGTATTTACGTTACTAGTATACTATCATATACGGTGTTAGAAGATGACGCAAATGATGAGATATAGTCATCTAAATTAGTGGAAGCTGAAACGCAAGGATTGATAATGTAATAGGATCAATGAATAAGAACATATAAAACGATGATAATAATGTTTATAGAATTGTGTAGAATTGCAGATTCCCTTTTATGGATTCCTAAATCCCTGAGGAGAACTTCTAGTATATTGAGAGATTGGCGAATTTTGAGATGATTGTTGGGATTCCATTGTTGATAAAGGCAATAATATTAGGTATGTAGATATACTAGAAGTTCTCCTCGAGGATATAGGAATCCAATAAATGGAACTCGTAATTCTACATAATTCTGTATATGCTTTTATTGTCATTTTATATTTGTCAGTCATTATCCTATTACATTATCAATCCTTGCATTTCAGCTTCCACTTATTTCGATGACCGCTTCTCATAACTTATGTCATCTTATAACACCGTATATGATAATGTACTAGTAGTATGACTACTAGTTGATAGACGATAGTTGATTTTCATTCCAACATACCACCCATAATGTAATAGATCTAATGAATCCATTTGTTTGTTAGTAGTTTAAATGTTTTTATTGGAAGAGGTTTGGTTAATACGTCTGCAATATTCTTTTTAGTCTCGATATAGCATACGTGCAAATTATTTCCTGATACTTCATCTCTGAGTCTCATTGCTTTAGTACCAAAAAATCTGTTTCTAAATTTCTCTTCATTTTTGGACATAACTATACTGATTGTAGATTTACTGTCAGTAAGTAATCCTTTAGTAATTGGTTTTTTGTTAAGTTCTTGTACGAGGTAACTTAGATTATTTAATAACGGAACAGATTCACTTATTGCGTGTATTTCTGCTTCTGTAGTCGAAGTACATGTCAATGAAGCCTTGGTGGACTTTCCTCCAATTACCTTTCCATTAAGTAGAAATACGTTGCCAATCTGTGATTTATAATACGGTTGATTGCCGTATGAGGCATCGCTTATAACAACTAAATTATTTGCTGGCTTAGTAGATTTGCTTTTGTGCCATATTAGTTGTCTATCTCTCGTATCCCATATGAACTGTATCAATTCATATGTCATATCTAACACTTGCTTGGATGGAAATAGTATATGTTGTGCAAGCGTGTTAATGTAATATAATAGGTCGAATCTAAACTTATATCCAACGTATGACGCTAGACCTATTAGTTTTTGCATTTCATGTACCTTCATTTTGTAATCATCTTCTTCTAGTTCTAGCTCTTCCTGGTCTATGTAAAGGCCTGGTTGGCCTGGAGCAGCAAGTTTCTTTCCTTTAGGGTTCAAAGGTACGTTTATTTTGGGTAGTTTTTCAGTTAGAGAGTTTTCCATACCTAACTTCATGTATTTACCTCTCTTATATTTGATTTCTAATCCGAGAATGTCATATTGTATTTCATCATTATCCTCACCTAGGTTTATAATCTTCGTATCATACTGTCTCTTAAGTTTTTCTATAACTTTCTTATTTGCATTTAAGTCCTTGCTAAATAATATCATATCATCAACAAATAAGCAAATTGTCAATTGACTATTCTTAAATACACATGACCATCCACGAACTTCTTTCATATCACATTGTTGTATCAGATATGATTTAATAGTTTCATACCAGTTTGCACCACTTTGTTTCAAACCATAAAGTGATTTCCTCAAACGTATTAACTTGTTATTCATTCTCAAATGTGGTGGGGGTCTTATGTATAATTCTTCTTTAATGTCTGCGTACAAGTACGCCGAGGATATATCTAATTGTGTAATAAAATAGTCATTGTCTAATGCTAGAGACAGAGATGTCATCAATGCATAATGGTGTACAGTGTTGGATTGCATACCTGAGTCATACGTATCGGGATGTTGAACGTCACCTCTTGCAACAAATCTAGCTTTATGAGTTCCGTCGCGTTTCTTGTTGAAGATAAACATTGAGTTTATTACCCTTTTAGGGTCTATATCTTCCCTGTCATAATATCTGTCTGTATCCCAAGTGTTCATTTTTAGTAGTTGATTGATTTCTTTTTGATATGCTTCGATATATTTTTCCTTTTCTATAATATTTTTATTGTATGTGATTGCTTCGTCATATCTTAAGGTTGCTCGTATCGGTTTGATTGATTTTACTGTTTTTACAGCTGCGATCAGCAGTATTCGTTTCTTTGACCTTGGAGGTTCTAAACTACGCATATTCTTTGTATTCCATGTGTCTCGTGATACCTCAATTTCAGTTTCATTATCTTCTAATGATCTTTTCTTGCTATTGATAGTAGCGGAGATATTAGAGTCATCCATACCACCCAAACTGGAATTAGTTTGACGAGAATTGATCGGGGGAAGTTCTTTAAATGGGTCAGGGAATTCGGTAGAAAGTATTGGAGGTAGATCAGGGAGAGGGAGATCAGCGATAATAGATTCCTCGATATTCTGTTCGGGACGAGTAACTGGTGTTTTTATAGGGGAAATATGGTGCGATGAGTCCTTTTTCAGTGGATAAGCATCGATTGAAGGTGGACGGTGTTTGGTCCTTTTCTCAGTCTCTGGATCACTTATCTGCAAATCAGTTTTGTTGCTGGTACCACCCAAACTGGGTATCGTCACGCCCTTATAGTCAGCATCAATGTCACTTTGTGAGTCTGAGTCACCGAAATCATTAGATGTATTGGCTTGATACGAATGTTGTGTGTCGGGTTTGAACAAAGGAGTAAGTAGAGGAACATCTGATTTATTTATACCACCCGAACCGGTACTGTCGTTAGCAGCAATTTTTGGGATGCTAGATCTCTTCTTAGACGGAAGAATATTAGATTCAGATATGTTTGGATCAACTTCTCTGGGTGCTCGAGTCTTGGTTTTAGAAATAGGCGTTGATTCTTCAGTATGAGTTAAAGGAGGTGGGGAGTCAGTGGGGATTGGTACTTTTGGAAGTACATTTCGTTGGTGGTCAGGATTCAATTCAATGTCAGATTGATAGTCATGGTCGGATTCTATGTTGAGATCATTTGATTGTTGGATCTCATTTGACGCAATGAACGATTGATAAGAAGCAGTTAAACGATTCAAATCGTCATCGAAGGTGAGTGCGTCGTAATTGAATTGGTCTAATCTGGATTCCTTGCCTTGAAGAATAACGTAATTAGTCGTATCTACTGTCTTCTTCAAGGATGGGAGATAGATGATATATCCATAAGAATTTCGAGATGGATGTAGAGCATAGCCAGTGATACCACGAGGGTGAATTTTTGAGTCAGGGTTGTGGTTATTGACTATGACGGGTTGACCGAAAGGTAACAAAGTACTGATGTCAAGTCCTGCCAATCCAGCGTGTTGTCTTGCAGATTTTTTGCTTTTGGGCGAAGCTAGTGAGTTCCTTACGATAGTAGAGAATTCGACTGCTGAAAACCATAGATGATTCGGTAGACCACTACATTGCAGTTGGGTACGACAGTCATCTAATAGGGTACGGTTTAGCCGTTCAGCGATACCATGGGCTCTGGAATCCGCTGTGGTTGTATAACATGGAGTTATACCATTTTTTTCAAGGAATTTATGGAGAGTTTTGTTAGTGTACTCAGAACCACGGTCCATTTGGATAACCAGAACATTAGACTGAAACTGGTTTTTAATGAAAGCCAGTATCGTAGTAAAGACATCGAGAATAGAATCCTCGCGACGGTCATGTAATGGATAAACCCAACGGAATTTGGTTTTTTCATCAGTGAATGAGATAAAATAGGATGGTGCGCTCTTTGGTAGGTTGTGAACAGGGCCAAATATGTCCGTATGTAGGTATTGAAAAGGTTCATATGAATTTTGGTATTTTAGCCGTGATCCTTTGATATGTCTGTGTTTGGTGCTTTTACCGATTAAGCAATCGGGACATTGATAATTAGTAGCGCTAGACCAATCAACATCAGATTCATTAAAATACGTAATAGTGTTCTTTTTAAGTGAATATCTAATTGTCTGGGCATTGGCATGTGCAAGCATCCGATGAATGAAAGGATAAGGATATTTGTGTGTTCTCTCACTTGTGTGAACATTATTGATTGTGGGTATAGAGATATTCGATGGAAGCAAATATTTTTTAGATACCCAGTAAAAGTCGCCATATTTTACGATAGGTGCAAGTACAGTGCCGTCAGCTCGTTCTAATACGTTTTTGGTAAAGCATGCTGTAATATCTATTGCAGCCAGTTCATTTAAACTGAGTAAGTCATAGGCTATGTTCGGGGTGTGCAATACCTTTATTGATGTTTTGGTGTCGTCCTGGAAGTGAAATTGAAGATCACCAACAGCGTTAATCGGGATATTTCTTTTTTGAGCATCAACTACGTTTATGTCAGGATTAGGTGATGCTGAGTGTATGTGATGGACGGATCTTATGAGAGTTCGCGATGCTCCTGAATCAAGAAGAAGGTGTCCAGGAAGTTCATCATCATAATGATTCGTATGATTTATGGTAGATTCAGTAAGTTTCTGGCCTAAGGTGAAGGTCGTGCTTATTATTCAATTGAATCGGTCCGGTAGTTGATTCACCGATGGAATCGTTGTCAGTACCGGGAGAGTTTTTAGATGTGAATACGTTATGAGCCCTGGCTGTTCTTGATTTCGAATTATTTGTTTTTTGGGAACTTCGAGTTATAGCTTTGGGTTTGGTCGTATTCATGTAAGTTCGAGAATCATTTCTCTCATCACTCGGATTTCTCCTGTAAGAAGGTTTGCTGCGTCTTGATTCCTGTTGTTCTTCATAGATAGCATGGATGTCTAAAAATAGTTCAGCAACTGTCATATTTAGATATCGATGACGTGTGTAGCGTAAAAATTTGTATTCGCCAGATAGGCCTCTCATGATTAGTTGGCATGCTACTTTGTTATTGATGTGAATGCCATTGTTATTTAGTCTGTCAATAATGTTTGTGACTTTTGTTTCAAATGCTTCTGCAGGCGTACTGCCATTATATTGCAAATTTGCGAGTGTCACGATGTCATTTGCCTCTTGATTATCAGATTGCATTTTTTCGATGCTTTTCGACAGAATTTTCATGATATCCGTATAATCAATAGATAGGATGTCTTTGACCCAGGTGGGTAGGAACTGAGATGGAGCGAATAATTGAAAAGTGTGACATAAGAAGGTGAGTTCATTATCTGTCATCTGACGTACTACTTTTCCGGTTGTTGTCGGAATAATATCACCGAGATTTGAATTTTGCAAAAATTTAATGTATGTTTTAACCCAACTTAGGAAGTCATTAGGTGAGGTTAAGATTGGTGGTGGTCTGACATAATTATTAGTGGATGTCATATTAGACTTCGCTGAGGATGAATCAGTGAATGAATTTTCAGACTCGGGTGATGAAGTGTTTCGATGTGTTCCATCAGGTGGTAAATATTGTGTAAACTGTGAGTTTGACTTAGATGGAACATACATGGGTGTCATTTGATAAGGTGGATACGGCATCAAAGTTGGGTGCCCGTATACTTGCCAACCAGAAATATTGGCTTGTTGGGGAGTCATCATGCGCTGCTGTGGGAGCGGCCCATTTTGTGGCAATGGTACTTGATCAGCTGGAGGAGAGGCATGATGGTGGTTCTCTGGAACAGCAGACGAGTGAGGTGTCGTTGTCTGTTGAGAATGAGCCTTAGTGGAAGCCTTCTCAAATTCTTGAATTTTGGAAGCTGAAACGTCTAACGGATCTTGATTTGTGTGGACTTCTGTAGAAGTAACCGAAGCACAGGCGCTACCATGAGAGATTGGCGAATTTTGAGATGATTGTTGGGATTCCATTGTTGATAAAGGCAATAATATTAGGTATGTAGATATACTAGAAGTTCTCCTCGAGGATATAGGAATCCAATAAATGGAACTCGTAATTCTACATAATTCTGTATATGCTTTTATTGTCATTTTATATTTGTCAGTCATTATCCTATTACATTATCAATCCTTGCATTTCAGCTTCCACTTATTTCGATGACCGCTTCTCATAACTTATGTCATCTTATAACACCGTATATGATAATGTACTAGTAGTATGACTACTAGTTGATAGACGATAGTTGATTTTCATTCCAACATATATCTACATACTTAATATTATTGCCTTATAAAAAATGGAATCCCAACAATTACATCTAACTCCACTACAATCTCAAAACTCTTGGTTAATTAATTCGTCTTCATGTTTTGCTAGTGGCACAGAGTTGCTGACGTCCAAGTTATGTCTCATTCTACTCTAACACTTTTATTCCGCGTCGGCTAGAGCAGTGAAAATAGAAACCTTGAAAAAGCAAACTGAAATTACCACCTATAAACCAGAGAAAGTAGCACTGTTTCAAAGCTTTCCTAACAGATAAATATTCATATATAAACATGTACATGGCCAAATATGGCCCTAAGACTAATGTGCTATGTTTTCCATTAAAATCGGTTCATCTACTTTCGAAAAAACTTATAGTTAAGCGTTTCAAATATACCGTACCAATCGAAGATGAGAAGAATATGAGATGCCTCGGTGGAAATAAGACAATATCCCCTGAAGACGTTGAATTTAAGCTAGCACAGTTGCGAGAATTCACTAATTCTCTTAAAGATCGCATTCATAATATTGAGTTGGTCAATTCAAATAGCCATCAAAGCAACGACAGACCACTAATATCAGAGAACTCAAGAAGTGACAATGTTACTAAAAGTATATCTGTGACAGACGAAGTGGAAACCAATAAACTATCAGAGCTGATTCATTCCTCGTTTTCAGAAAAGATTAATCATCTTGTACCGAAAGTTATAAGGGAAAGAGTAGCAGATGACAGCGTCCTTGAGAAAAATGTTCTTGACAAATCTCATATGAATTGGGCACCTATCATAGATCGGCTTTATACCAGTGAGAAACGATTAACGAGCATTACTTCCAAGGAATTTTCCGTCTGGTTGAGGTGTACAGTAAAATATTTACCGTTTCATAGTATACTCTACCTGGATGAAATGCTATTAGAACAAATCGGCGGAGATGTTGTGAAGTTTGATACCAACATGTATGAGTGCATTTTTAATAACTTAGGGAATTTGAAGCCAAATAGTTCTGGCCAGGAAAGTATTGTTGATGATAAAGTTATTCTAAAAATGAAAGAGTTATTAGAGAGGTATGATAATTCATTGAAAATAATTGAAGAAAGGCGTACTAAAAGACAGGGACCTTTGTTGAGAGCACCAAAGATGACTCAAGCAATACTCAATAATTGCTTGAAATACTCAACCAAATGTTCAAGTTATAATAATATGGAGTCTTTTATTACAAGGTTCAAAGATAACTATGAAATATCTCTTAATAAGCAGAATTTAACCACGGTCATACAGTTTTATTCTAAGAAGAAAATGATTAAGCAAGCCTGGAATACTTTTGATACCATGAAATTTCTATCTACAAAACACTTCCCCGACATCCTCACATATAACACAATGCTTCAAATATGCGAAAAAGAAAAGAATTTCCCCAGAGCCTTAGATTTATTTCAAGAAATACAAGATCACAACATAAAACCTACAACAAATACCTATATAATTATGGCAAGAGTTTTGGCTACTTCAAGCAGTAATACTGTTGTTAGCGAAGGGAAATCAAACTCTTTAAGATTATTAGGATGGAAATATCTTCATGAGTTGCAAGAAAAAAATCTTCACAGACACAAAAACGATGAATTAAATTTATTTTTGTCTATGATGGCATTATCTGCATATGACGGAGACATTGAATTAAGTAGAGCCCTGTATTACTTATTCATCGGAAAGAAATACAGAAATTTGTGCGCAAATTGGAAAGGAAATATTCTTTTGGATCAAGATAAAATATGGAAGTCTGTATTAATGCCGGAAATGCTAAATTATTTGATGCTTGCTTATGCAAGATTCGATCCAAACAATTTGCCAGTCCTATCAGGTTATGAAAAAGGTATCGCTTTAAGAAGAAGGTTTCTTCGTGAATTCAATTCCTCCTCTAGGATAGACGATACAAACAAAGCTGTAAAGTTTAAACTGCCATTTCTTCCAATTAATGATTTGAACTTGGTGGCACAGATATTGGCAGAATCTAATGCAATCTGGGGTTTCAACCTGGAAAATGGAGGAACGTACGATACATTGACATCTACTATAGAAACAGTACAAGAGACAATCAAAAAGCTCGCCCAATCGTTTCATTTATTTGCTCAAGAGTCTAAGGATTTGAATGATTTCAAGTTTAAAATCATGTATGAAGTTACAAAAATGCAAAGAGAAAGTATTAACGTAAACGTGTTCAATAAAATTTCATTATACACATACCTGACAATTCCCATAAATTTGAAACAACAAAAGGAGTTTTTGCGAAGGTTGACAAATTTTACTTTTCAACAACACGAGTTCGAAGCTGTCATAAAGCGTTTATATGAAAGTTACCGTAACCTTTCCTTGTCGGATCAAATTGTTCAAAATTCAAATTCAGATGAAGTCAAATCAGTTTCCGAAATTGAGGGGAAGGGAAGCTTGAATGTGAGAATAGATGACATATGGTATATCACTTCTTTGAGATGCAAGATTATGATGGATACTTCTCTATATGAGTTGGTAATGAAAGCTGCCATAGAATTTCAAAATGAGGACTTAGCTAAGAAAACGTGGAACGACAGGGGTAGATTTAGGACAACCGTACCATTTTTAAAGATGGATCAAAGAGTGAGAATAACTGAGGACCAGAAGTTTGCGCGCTTGATGGTTGACTTTTTCACCAAACAAGGAAAGTATTCTGATGCTTTATCTATTGTGCTATCTTCAAAAAATCGTTTCAATTGGACATACCCAATGGTCAAAAACTTGCACCAGGCGTTGGAAGCGATCGAGGATAAAAATAGTGTTGAAATTTTACTAGACGTAGTAAATAAAAAATCCCATGCAAGAGCCATAAAGTGGGATGATCAAGAACTCACTATTTAATCATTAAACAGAAGTGACGTTATTGATTGAAAACAATATATACGCGTCCATGCATGCTTATGTATATGAATATATATATATACTAAAGCGCCTGTAAATAAAACTTAAATAAAACTCTCCAGAGTTAACAGATTAATAGAGTGAAGCATGCCTATGGGGTTTTTCAAATACTCTTTGAGGATACACTCGATGATTCGTCAAAATCTTCATCATGATTAACAGTCAAGTAGTCTTTATTATTCACCGATGCATCCGATACTGTTACATCCGATTCAGGTTGCAACTTTTGCTGTAAATTCTCAACTTCAAGACGTAACCTGTCAACTTCCTTTTCAAAATTTTTCCCGTAGTGATCAATATAATAGGTAGCTCCATTGTGAGATGCCCATAAAAATACAATGGTTAGAAACAGGGCCGCAGCTAGCTTGTAGCGAATCCATATACCACACAGTAGCATAGTGAACAGTTGGTAAAAATACTGAGAAAGTGTATAAATTACCATCGGCCAAGGAGATCTCAATTTCACTGCCCAAAAGTTTTTAAATTGGTGCGTCGTTAAGTATTCAAAACTTGTCATTCTTTCGCCGGCTTTGATTTTGCTAGATTTTTTCAAGGTAATGAAGTAATGGTATAAAGATTGCCAAATCAAATAATAAAGGGATGTCCAAAGAATATTTTTTTTGATGTCCAATTCACTTTGAATAATTGCCCCTGGAAATCTTTCAATTTTGTATTCGGACGGTAATCCATGATAAATGACATACATGACACAAGGTGGTATTATGTGAATAAAACATGAAGTGGTTTTATCAATAGAATGTATTACCAAAGAATTTCTCCAAGTGATGACTGCAAAACTTAGCGTGCCGAAAGTAAATGCAAAGCATGATTGGAAAAGGCTTGATGAATGTGGGAAAACCCAAATGAACAATAGGCATAGTATATTCACAAAATAACACAAATCCGCCAAAAAATAGTGATTCTTGGTTTTATAATATGTATAAAAACGTATGGGCATTAGAACAAAAAAAAGAATAGTGTAATAAACGTGAAACCATTCTGGGAACCTTCCCATCAAGAATCCAATGAAAAGTATGTTGAACAGTGTGAAAGGGTAGAATGCTTTTTCCAACCTCGAGCTGTTTTTGAAAAAAATGGTATCTAAGGGTTTGTCTAAATTTTTAATTCTTTGTAGGGCTCTTACCTTAAAATCTTCTAACTGCAAAAAAGAACGACTTCTATTCAGGTGGTGAAGGTGATTGCCGTGGTCATAGTGGGGTTTACGTCTTCTAAACCCTTCAAAGTTTCGTAATTTTTGTTCCGCTTTTGAAAGATTAGAACCATGATAATATTTTGAAACTACTTTTGAAGCTATTGGGTCGAGAAATTCCAAAAGGCTCGTTAGAGAAACAGAATTATTCGTTTCATCTTCATCTTCGTTATTTTCTAACTTGTACATTCTTTTAAAAATAAAATCAAAACCACTCGAAATGATATTATGATAATGAGCAGACGCTTTATCAAATGGCGTAGTTTAGTAATACCAGAGCTTTTATATTAAATTATACATATACTCTGTTGACATATAATCGTTATCCGCTAAAACCACTTAGGGGTTGCATATGCGTTAAAAAAAAGCCAATATTTGATCTGCCTGTGAATGTTCGGCGAAGCCACTTAGTGCGAGATAATGACTAAACTCACGATGGCAAACAGAGATATAGTCATAAGCAATATAATCCGCTAATAAGTTTTGCCTGAATCAAGATTTTTGCCGAACAAAGCGCCTTTTTCTAGCCAAATATATTTAAATATACATCTATATATACCTATGTATGCGCATATGAATAAACCTATCTAGAGGTATCAAAGATATAGTGTTAACAGAATTTCTTTTGAAAAGAATTGCATTACTCATTACATCAAAATTGCCGAATCACGTATTATTACATCCGTACATATTACCAACAACCCAGTCATTATTTTTAACAGTTTGATTGTCCGCATTGCGGTAATATAGACTTCCGAGTCGTTAAGCGGGCTACACCTACTGAGAAATCCTTCTCACAGGTTGTCGGCCTCGGAGCGGCAAGTGTAGCACTTTGCTGCTGAGGGAACTGCTGCCAAAGGCTGGCTGGATGGGGACTTTGGTACGGTTGGTTTTGCACTGTTCGGGATTCTAGCCAGAAATGGTAGTAATGAAAGCCAGTATTACCAATATTTACAGGAAATTGTATTGGTTTACTATTTCATAGGCCATTTCATTTTTGGGTAATCAATAAAGGAAGCGAGCAACAATTTGAATTGAAAAAAGTATGTCCCATGCTTATTGAGGAATGAGAGATTTTTGAAAATAACGAGGTATTATGCGGTACCTGAAATGAGAAGAAGCAAAAATTGTCCAAAGAGCGAAGGTTGAATAAGGAGGCATCATGACAACGTCATACTATTAGTGATTATGAAGGTAGAAGCGCATAGGAGTTGAAACCCGGAGAGACATATTGAACGTACTCTTGGCGATACACAAGTTTGAATCTGTTGATATCAATTGTCGTGATGAAATATGCCATTTCATTACCGACCTAATCAATCTTCTCTCATTCAAAACAATCCCAGGTGAAATAGAATACTAACATTGATTTGAGATAAAAACATGGGGAGTTCTGTCCTTGTGATTTTTTTTGTTTATTAATATAGAAGAACAATGAAGGTTGAAGTTGATTCCTTTTCCGGTGCTAAGATCTACCCAGGTAGAGGTACTTTATTTGTCCGTGGTGACTCCAAAATTTTCAGATTCCAAAACTCCAAATCTGCTTCTTTGTTTAAGCAAAGAAAGAACCCAAGAAGAATCGCTTGGACCGTCTTATTCAGAAAGCATCACAAGAAAGGTATCACTGAAGAAGTTGCAAAGAAGAGATCCAGAAAGACCGTTAAGGCCCAAAGACCTATCACTGGTGCTTCTTTAGACTTGATCAAAGAAAGAAGATCTTTGAAGCCAGAAGTTAGAAAAGCTAACAGAGAAGAGAAATTGAGAGCTAACAAGGAAAAGAAGAGAGCTGACAAAGCTGCTAGAAAGGCTGAAAAGGCTAAGTCTGCTGGTGTTCAAGGTTCCAAGGTTTCCAAGCAACAAGCCAAGGGTGCCTTCCAAAAGGTTGCTGCCACCTCCCGTTAAGAACAATTACCTCTGTTAGTTTTTTATTAATAATATCATTACAAAAAATGAAATAAAAATGAAAACGTAACCCTGTTTTTGTATTAAGTATCAAATTAATATAATATAAAAGACCGTAATACAATAGAAGTCTGTCCACAGTACTTTGGACACATAATGAGAACATACCTATTGTGAAATATAAAAGGTCATTAAATAGTTACCCGCATTGGAAATCGCTCAGATAGCTATAAGCTCGACATTATTTATGATCTCATGCATCCACGAACTAAAGAAAACTTAACGTGCAATTTAGTGGACTTCTTTTAGGTAGCTGTGAGTGTATCAGAGTATTTCATTCTTCTCCTTGCAAGCTCCTGTTTTGGTTCAGTGTTTGGGCGATGATATCTCCTAGGAATAGTGCTTTACCAGTGCTGAGTAAAGTATTCCTTCGGTGGACGTGGGCAAGTTTACCCATGCAAAAAACTGTGCCTCACACACTATGCAGGAATCTTGGCATTGCTTATAGACCGGTGACAAAATGCTTTCCCCTACGACCTGTGGCAAGTATGCAGTTGGTTCATGCCAAAAGGTTCCGCAGTACTGAGGAGGGAAATAGCAAGTTTGAGGAAGATAAAAGCAAAACTAAGAACGAGAAAAAAAGTGAGCCACATGGTATTAAAGGATTGATGGCCAAGTATGGTTATTCTGCACTGATTGTTTATATCCTCTTGACTTGTATTGATTTGCCCCTATGTTTCCTGGGGGTCCACTCGTTGGGTGAAGAGAAGATCAAGATATATCTAAACAGAGGTAAACAACTCATTGGCATGGGCGACCCAGATGAAAGCAAGGTTATTGAAGATGTTAGAAAGAAACAGGCTCACCGTGAAGCAGTACAGGCAGAGAATGCTGGCAACGTAGGAGATGCATCGAGAAAGACTTTCAATGAAAGATGGCAAGAGATGAAGGACAGTACCTTGCTGGCCGAACTCTTGATTGCCTACGGTATACACAAGAGTTTGATTATTGTTAGAGTACCCCTAACAGCAGTATTAACGCCATCTTTTGTCAAGCTCCTAAAAAGGTTTGGCATCGATCTAATGAAGAAGCAAAAGAAAGTATTCCAAACGATGGCCTCGGGAGCCAAAATAAGATACAAAGGAAACAAGCCAAGCGACTTCATCAAGAATGATGGCACTGCGCTTGACATTACCAAGCGTAACCCAAGAACTAAGGGCCAGAAATGGTTCGATGGCCTAATGTGAAAGAACATCGGTGTAGGCTTAGCATGTACATAGAATTTACTCTTCTTTTCTTTTTTTTTTTTCTGTACGTACCACCCACGTTGTTTACATACTAGTAACAGAACGTTTGGCCACGTGAACCGGTCATAGAAGCTTCTACCGTACCCACCTTACATAAGCCCGGTTGCTAGCACTATTGCTCACGATCATTCTAAGAGATGTTGCTGATCCTGAAAGCTGTACCCCGGCCGGGCCACCCAATGAGCACCGAGGAGGGCCCTTTGCCTGCCAAACGACGCTCAAACGGCGCCAGCAAGCTCATTGTGCCGCCTAAAGTCGCCTAAAGCTCAACGGGAAGTTCATCCCTCAACGAAAATCCTAGTGCGCCTTTCGCATATGTTCCAGAAGATTCGCTGAGTCGGCCAGCTAAAAGCGGTTCAGCTTGAGCTAAAAATACTTGGAGATAGAATCAGGCCGTGACCATAGGTTACCGCGGAAAAAATGAGAAGCTTTTTGTCTTTTTTCTTAATGTAGGACACACGACTCGGGTGTATTTGCTACCGTGTTTATTACGGTCATCCACTACCAACCTCATCGCCTTTGCGGGCCGGGTTGAGATCATTCAATTTTCTTCTTTTTCTATTATGGGGTTCTCTCAAGTGTAATTTAAGGTATGAGTTTTCTTATTGCATTCGTTTACATTCCCTATTGCTCATTGCCCTTCTTCCATTTAGGTATCATCTTTTTTTTCACAATTAATCCGCCCTTTTTTCCCAAATTGGCACTTGCTTTTACGATCTGTAGCTGGAACTTGGAGATCTGAAACGTGGTGCTTCCTATATTTAAAGCGATATTAAGGTGATAAAAGAGGTGAGAAATTAGTGTTGTCTTAAGAGGTCAAAGTAGTACGTCCCAAAAATATAAAACAATACAAGTAAAGTAAAAAAGAATAAAGAAACGATACTCCGCTACGAAGTTAACTTTTTGCCCTATAAAAAAGTTCAAGAATAATCACTTTATTCTTTGATCTCCACTACTTTCAGGTGATTTTTACCAATTTGCATACCATATAATGAGCACCGCATTCAATGATTACTGCACAGTCTGTGATCGTCTCATTCCAACATCTCCACAGAAAACAAACAATATTACTAGGAAGATCACAAAGGACAATGAAACTAAGAATAGCTCGCAGTCAAATAAGTTATACTGTTCTGAGGACTGTAAGCTGAAGGATTCAAACCCTCCTAATGAGAAACTATTATCTCATTTGCATATAAAGACAAAAATCTCTCATTCGCATGATCTCGCTCCTCCGCTTTCATATTCTAAAAACTTAACTGCATCAAACCTTTTCGAGCCGGCGACTTCGTTATCCTCATCTCCAACGTCATCATCTATCCCCTTCGATGAATTGGAGAAGCTAGATTCTTTACTTATTTCGCCATTGCTGCTACCTCAAGATGGTATTGCCAATGCCAAACAGAAGCCTGATCCTACGCATGGTGATGATTATGACGACAATGAACATTATTTGA
This sequence comes from Saccharomyces mikatae IFO 1815, assembly GCF_947241705.1. NCBI lineage: Eukaryota > Fungi > Ascomycota > Saccharomycetes > Saccharomycetales > Saccharomycetaceae > Saccharomyces > Saccharomyces mikatae. The sequence goes on along the minus strand of NC_079261.1, from coordinate 435,088 downwards.
AATTAACCGACTCTCTTAGACTCGATTCCGGTTATCAACTGCATTCAAGGGCACATTTGGGTTACGAAAATAATTTGCCGCGATCAAGTGACATTATTAACGATCATTTGATCTCAGATCAAATCATTGAAAATAACTACAATTTGTGGTTTAGACTATCCTCTAGTTAAAAGCTCCTCACCTTGCTTCGTATCTTTCCCCACTTGCCTTTACCTTACTCATGATTCATGCTTACTTTTTTCTTTTCCATTTTTCTGTCTTCGTCATTCTACAGAAAAAAATCTACACATATACATATATACATAGTTCTCCCACGCATCGTTTTGATAAAGAAAACATGTACGTACACCTGCATTAAAAAAACAAATACTTCATTATTTAAAAGGGGGAAAAGAAATGAAAAGGAAACAGTGCAGCGCCTTCCTTATACTGTTTCCACACACAAAACTATTTTAGTATGAAGTGAAAAGATAAATAACATATCGACTTTTAATAGCTACATACCACGGAATGCATTCTTGCTGGCTCTTCTTCTGTTGTCGAACCTGGGTTTTGACCTACCATTATCTTTCTTATTGCTATCTGCGTCAACATTTTCTTCATCCAATGAATTGTCATGACGCCTTGGTTTATTGCTTCTATCCTTGTTGCTTTTTCTTTGGGGAATAAAAGTGAGCTCAGCCTCACCACGTGGGTTGCGACGTAAAATAGATTCATTCGATTTCTTTCCATTTTCCGCTCCACGCAGTTCACCGACTTGTTCTCCAAAAGTAGCATGAGCACCTTCGTCTTGTTGCGTATCCGTTGAAGTGCCAGCTTTCATTTCGTTCATAAATCGTTCGCTTTGTTCCTTCTCCTTCTTTCTCTTCTCAATTAGTACCCTTTGTTTTTCTATCCTTCTTAAGTCTTTCTCGCTTAATTCTTCTTTGTTTGACTGTTGCTTTATTTCATCATCAGATTCTTCCTCGTCAGATTCTTCATCCTCATAGTCATAATGACCTCTGCTGTCCTTCATTGCAATTCTTTCCTCGTCGGATTCTTCAGCAGCAGTCAATGCTCTGATACGTTTAGCAGCCCCTTCTTCGGTTTCTTTGATGGACTTCACTGGATTCAATTGCTTAAAATCATAATCATCTTCATCAACTTGAAATTCTTCATCCTCGAACATTTCTTTGAAACGGTCATCAGTGAGGACTTTTCCTGCAACTTTGTCACCACGTTTTTGAGATAACTTATCAACCAATGTTTTGTTGACTTTAACTTTAGGTTTTTGAACAGCCCCTGAACTTCTGATTCTGGATTCCCTTTCTTTTTCAATTCTACGTCTAATTTCTCTTTCTCTTTCATCTTTATAGGCATCAGGATTAGCAATCAATGAAACCTTATCGTAAAGTTCAGTGTTAATAAAGAAACCATGCATGTATGCTCTTAATACGCTGGACCCAACCAAATGTGTTAAGTTCAATTTCTTGACGTCATCTCTAGTAATGAACTTGTAGTTTGAATAAACAGTATCACTTGGTTTCTCTTCTAACTCTTCTGTGATAGAATCTAAGAATGAGCACCAACGTGGAGATGGTCCTAAACTTGGGATATAATATGTATGCATAGGAATACTTTCGTTAGCCGTGAAAAACATACCGGTACCTGGAACATGTTCAATATCGTTAATATCAACACTAGGTTCCATAGAAGCGTATGCTTTACCGTCAAGTCTATCCCAAATTTTAGCAATTCTCTTGTCACATGTTACAATTTTATTTTCGGTGCCAACATCATCCAACCAAATAATTTTTTTGATTTCAAATCCATAACCTTGGTCCTTGATCATGGAAGGTTCGGAAGTACGTAGATCATAAAGGTATGAATAACCATTTGATGTACCACATGCAAAAGTCAACCCATCATTACGGAAACTGGTTGCGGTGACTTGAAATGGTCTGTTATCAATATTGTTCTCTAAATAGAGCTTGGAAACACGTGAACGTGACCTTGGATCCCAGAATTCAACCACATTAGTTTCAGTTCCGGCTGCTAATAAGCCATTCACGTCATTGATAGAAACATGGTTCACTCCTTCAGTATCTAATTTGAATGGGTTTAAGAACCTCCCCTTTTCCAAGTTCAATCTATACAACTCATTGCCGCTGGCACCAACGTATAAATCACAATTCACCTTGTTATAAACTAAACTCCTCCCAAATTTAGGAATTCTTGTAGTATAATGTAAACCACCTTTGTTTTGAAATTGAATACTCCTGTCATTCTGTAAATGTACACTTTTAGTCCAATCATCAGAAATAATGGTAAAGTCGACGTTTTCAGCATCCGTATGTCTATCGAATTTTAATGACAAATTGGCAAAATCATAGACGTGAATTTGGGGTTTGTACGTGCCAGTAGCCATGCAATATTGTCCATCCTTACTCACTTTAATCTTATTGGAGGCTTCACTGAACTCAAAGTCTTGAATTAGTTCTACCCTATTTTGGTACTCTAAATCATTCTTCAATTGTCTCTTCCGCTTTTTAGCAATCCAATCGGGCAACGATCTTGAAACGTTTGTACCAGAAACTTGATACACTGAAACATCATTCGCAGAAGTAGACTTCAAAACCATAATGTGTCTTTTTCGAAGATCTTTATTATTACTGTACTTGATGTAATAACGATGAGATGAGATGAGATGAGCTTGGCTCAAAAATTTTCAGAATTTCTCTCTTTTTTCCATCTTTTTTGGAAATCATATATTATGTTACCCGACGCACGAAATGACAGAAATGATGATATTTTGAGACGTACAAAAGAATAGCAGGAATAATCCAAAGTTATGATTTCATAAGTGTTTGATATCAATATGAACTTTAGGAATGAGCGAAGATGTATAAAAGAAAATGACATGTTATCAGCGAGGATTCAGTATATAGATAGCAAGTATACAAACTGTATAAATCATAAAAGCGTACCTGTTTAAAAAGACTAAGCAGCAAAGTGCTTCAAGATTTGTTCGGCAGCGTGAACACCACTCAAAGCCATAGCCCCGAATGTTGGACCCATACGGTTTAATCCATCTAGTTCAGCAACTTCCATACCGGCAAAGTACATGTTGTCAACACCGGAGTATGCACCAGAGTGGATAACAACGTCGTGTTCGGCATGATTCATGTCTAAACCTTTCATACCACCCAACTTTTGGTTTTGATCAATGTCGACAATTCTCTTGGCACAGAAAGCACCGAATGGACCATCATGACCAGTGGTGGATAAGATGACACCATGTTTTTGACTTAAGTCACGAGTACCGTCATTCTTGTAACCAGCCAATTCGATAACATTGGGGTCCATGCAACATTGAGTACCGTGAGCTTGGGTAACTAATGTCCAGTTAGTGACAACACCAGCAACGGTAACCTCGCCTTTTTCGGTTGGTGGTCTGGTAACCAAATCTTCAACACAGGTAGCGTTGAATAGTTTAACATTTGGTAGTTGCAAAACCTTTGAAAGAACGGTAGAGATGAACAAGGCAGCATGCTTAACGACAACATAGTCACCCTCATCTTCATAAGGAATTTCCAATTCTTGTAGGAATAAATGAGCTGGCTTTCTCATAACCATGGCACTGAATAATTGGCCACCTAACCAACTTCCACCACCTGGTGCAACTGAACTTTCGATGATACAAACCTTCAAGTCTGGTCTGTTCTTGGCAATGACGTAGGCAGCAGATAAACCTGAGGAGCCAGCACCGACAATAATAACGTCAGAGACTGCAAACTTGTCAAGGTCCTTGAAATAACGAGAAGTCATAGCACGGGAGACAGTGGACTCACGGATAGGAGCAAATTTGAAGTCGGACCAGTCTTCATTCTTAACGATGTCAGATAAGCAATGAGTAACTGGGGTAGAGTTCAAATGCAATTGAGAGGCAGTAGTAGAAGTAGCGGTAGAAGTAGCGGACATTTTGGAATTTAATTGACCTTTTTGGCTATGGTTTTTTTATCTATAAATAATACAAAAATGAAGGTAAGACAATTTTACTGATAAATTACTATACAAATTATTCTTTTATTTATACATTCAGATATATCTTTACGAATCGAAACAAAAAATTCGGTTTTCTTATTTCATTTCTATTAACAATCTTAAAAGAAACACCCATGATTGAACTTGGTAACTAACAGAATAGGTTTTCTAGTTATTGTGGGGGATTACTAAACAGTTAGCCATCATTTATGTATTTTCTAGACATGAAAAAATATTAAGGAGAATTTGATTCTGAAAATGACATTAAAGGATGTGGCGTCTTGTAAGAGCAAAGAACTTCGGGAAAGCGGGCTGATTTCTAAGACGCTGCCACTCCGAAACAGTTTGGAGATACTCTTAGCGAAAATTGCGACTAAGGACTGGTGTTTTGAAAAGATACATGTCAAAAGAAAGTGTCAGAATTATCTTCCGCCGGAAAAAAAAATTCAATGAAGCTTCACGTGGGGGTCCAGAAAGGCCAGTCAAATTAGAGCTAAAAAAAATCGCCAACTTCGTGAAACTTTTGCCCGTACCCCCATAACCATTAGGGTGTTAAGTTATATGAAAAAGAAAAGGTTTTCTCTCAACTACTTTTTGCGTAAGTAAAAGAAAATTCAAAAGTATGAGCGGTACGAGAATCGAACCCGTGTCCCCACCTTGGAAGGGTGGGATGATAACCACTACACTAACCGCCCCTTAATTGTTATGTATGTTGTGTTACGGGCTCTGGTAATACCGGGATGTCTTGACAATCCTAATATATACGATTTTGGTGTTGGAATGAAAATGAACTATAGTTGATAATTAGTGGTTTATTAAGTTGTAATAATTAAGAATAAATCGTTCTTTTCTTAATATATATAAGAGAGGTATATAAAACACACGCTGATTGGTTATATTAAACCCAAAGGTTCAGACATAAATCAGAGTGTTGATGATAAGAATTTGGTGATAACTCATCTTCTTATATACTAAGTTCTGGACAATTAATAGATCTTTATCTCACTACTGCGGTAAACTCTACTATTAGAATTTCCCTACTCCAATTTAATTGATATCGCCATAAGAATGTTTGTATTCATTTACCCAACATTATTACTATCATGTTAAAAAATGTTCGTCATCAACTACACCAATTTATACCGAAAAATGTAGAGTAGTAATCACTTATTCCTAGAACTATCGTCCATCAGCTAGTAGTCATACCACTAGTATATAATCATATACAGTGTTAGAAGATGACATAGGTTATGAGAAGCTGTCATCGAAATTAATGGAAGCTGAAACACAAAATTGATCGTATAATGGGATGAATGAATAACAATGTATAAAACAGAAGAAGTGAATAAATTATTATGTAGAGTAATTGGTTCCCTTACGTGAGCTCTTATTTCCACGAAGAGAACTCTATCATATTATTAGGTAGAGTTTCTCTTTTTTTGAAGCTCGGCTTCAAGACGAATTTTTTCTTCTGCCACTAGTGTCATATCAATAAGGGGATAAAAAAGCTTAAAGAAACGTAAAATAGGAAGAGTATATTCCAGTATTATTTGAACTATTTGGGGTGTTCTTTCCTTGTTTGACAACGAGGGTATCTTATTTATATATGCCCTTTCCATTCACACTGTGGACGCTCAAATGGGATAATTGTATTTATAGTTCTTCTAAAAAGGGAAATATTTAACGAATTCATCTATAACAAAAAGGAATCTTTCTTTTAATATACTTTAATTTGGCAGTTAAGAAGTTTCACCTTTTATACTTTGTTATCCCAATGAATACTCAATGGAAACTGATTTTTTACCCCAAACACCATGCTTCTGGAAAAGTGATTATTGGTTTTCCTAATCTCAATACGTAAAATTTGTGAGAGCAGGAATGCAAAGATGAGAAGGGATTATGTAATATCCTGCTCAGCTCGTTAATGATTCTTGTAACATACTTTTCTCTACGTCGTAGTATTATTCAAAATAACAAAAACTTAATTTACGATTATATATGCCAGAAGTGAAAATAGCTAATGGCCCAAGTCGCAAACTTTTTTATTTGATCCTCTACTTCTTCCATGGTAGTTGCCCATACAGTTGAATCCAGTTAATGAGAATGAGGAAATCTGCTTTTTCAGTACCCCATCAGCAGAAAATTTGTGGTTTGACTTATCAATTATTGAGGATTCAAAGAAGGCTTGTTTTGGAGTTGTATCAAATACGTCATTAATATTGGGTATAAAGATTATGGTAGAAATTTTCTTAAAAATTTTCAGAAATTCACAAAAAGAAATCAACCACTTTTCACAATAATACATAGTTGTTTTTTCTCGGTCCTACCCATGATCTTTCGTTTACCCTATGTCCTCTTCAATTCTCGTGTTTGTGAGAGATGCGTGAGTTTTGAGACAATTGTTGGGATTCCATTGTTTATAAAGGCAATATTATTTGGTATATAAAGTACACTAGAAGTTCTCCTCAGGTATATAGGAATCCAAAAATGGAATCCGTAATTCCACATAATCCTGTAAATACTTTCGTTGTCATTTCATATGTTGTCAGTCACTATCCTATTACATGATCAATTCTTACGTTTTAGCTTCCACTAACTTTGATGACAGCTTCTCATAACCTATGTCATCTTCTAACACCGTATATGATTATATACTAGTGGTATGACCACTAGCTGATGGACGATAGTTGATTTTTATTCCAACAGTTTGAGCTTGCACTAAATTGTGTGAGGTTTCGAATCGTGTCATGGACATCTCAAACTATTATCTTCCTTTTTTTAACTACCGTATTTGATAACATTCTAGCAATTCTAACAATACTATGAATTCTAAACACTAGAAGTTAATTAGTAGTTGGGTTTTTCGCCCATAAGAATACCAAACGTACTGTACGGAAAATTGGACTAGTCATTGCTGTATTCAATACTTAATGTGGAATAAAAGAAACTGTATAAGCCTTGCCTTAACTTTGAAAATAGTTAATTTTGATTGATTGATAAAAATTGCAGGTCTATTTTGTTATCTGCTGGAGATCGTATTATAATTTGTAAATTTTCAAAGAAGGGCATTGTAAAACTTTTGGATTAGAACTAAGAGTAGCAAGGTAAAAGTAGTTCTTTTTTCTTATTTATTATCTTGATCCTATTTTTTTGTTTGAAAGGCATTAGTATTCTAATTACTCGGATGAAAAAGTCACAAACATACCAAAAGGTAAAGAAAAAAGTAAATATAACGGTACACTGCAAATAAAGAGTAAAGGCATAATTTTTCACCATAAATGGAACACTATATCCAACAGTTCAAGAATAAACCAATAAGTTAAGCTCATTATTAATACATAATACACAATCTAACATAAAAAATTGTAATTAAAATAGAATAGAATAGAGTATGTGCATGTTATTAATGATCTGAAAGCACGAATGTTTCATCAGCAACTTCTACCTCGACTATTCATTAGACTATTAACTTTAACATAACTAGCAGTAAAGAATCCAAGAATCTTTTAGCCTATCGATATATCGCTATAAGACACCAACAGATTTTCTGCCTAGCCCTGGAAATCGTATTCTACATATAAACTCCGGTAATAGTAATATTACAAAGGAAGACCATCTGCATGGTTACTCCAGTCCCCCAAATTTTGAACCCTTTCCACAGTCATAGTGCTAACATGGAACAAACCACTGTCTGTCTTTAGGGCCAAGAAGCAGGCTTTGATGGTTGCTTCTAACCAATTAAAGAATTAGTTTCAAGCTCAGGATAGTGAGAATTTTGAACTACTACAACTTCCTGTTAGGATATTCTTTGGAAAAGTGTACCCAGCTTGCTCCCAACTTGTTAAATTAGCGTTATAATAAGCATTTAAGTGGCTTTGAATGTAATCATATGTCGGATAATCGTCTGGGTCACAAGTAATTGATGTAGAACCCTTCGGCTGGTATAACCTGACATAATCTATTGACATTGTCACCGGGAAAAATATATATTGCCAGTCAATATAAGCCCAATTGTTCGAGATACCTAAATTTAAGATGGCTGACATCGGCTCTTTACTTATTCTTCTCCAGTCAATATTACCATTGGGATGCAAAGAAGTAGCATAAAGTGTAAAAGTAGGTGTTTCTCCTACAAACCAGCGAATATATCCATCATCGTCATCATTGAGATATTCAATGGCATACTTTTGGAAATAACCGGCTTCTTCCCCAAATTGATACCAAGTAATATTTAGAGTAGAAATTGCCGAGATAGCTTGTTGAAAAGGACCACCAGCATATGTATTCATTGTTGTTGTGGTGAAATTATAAACTTCGATGAAGTCATAATCAGGCATATACCATATATCAAATGGAGCAATTTGTAGAGATTGAGAGGCCACACCAACACCTAATATCGTATCAGCCTCACCTTCTAAAATATCTATTTCTGGTGCACCTCTCCCAACTCCTTGATTAGGATGATCTTCACTATCACAGGTACAAACACTCAACTTTTGACCCGGCAAATAAGAAAGACCATCTGGAGAACTTTGGTTTGGTGTTATACCTGCATCACACGATTCATACGAATAAGGCCACACACCTTGAGTACTGGCTAAATAACCTGGTCTACCCAAGTTACCCATGGTCCACATACCAGGCCATAGCCCTGTAACGCGACCATAATTGGGCAGATTCGCGGAAACTTCTAAAGCACCTTCTGTAAAGCAGAGCTTATTCCAACTCTGCACCATACCAGATCTGTAGTAAAGGTCGTGGTTTTTAAACGCATCCATCCTTAGCTTCAAGGTACCATTAGTGGTTGTGACTGCGTCAGGAGAATACCATTCAAGATCCTTTGTAGCATCGTAGTGAATATCAGGAGCTGTCCAGAATTGGTCATCACCATCATAGAATGTTCTACCTTCGGCATTAAATTCGTCAGAAAATACCAATTCCCATTTAGATCCGTCTTTTGCTTCCCTTGTCTTGGCACTGTCGGGCGTATCTGGATCAACTAAAGCTGTCCTAATAGCTGCAAGCTGAGGATATTGATACTCAGTCAATAACTTGGACGTAGTATTTGAATGCGAAAATCCTGCAGAGTTTCCTGTATGGGTATGTTCATGGTGATAGACTACCCCAGAAAATGTAATGGCAGGTAAAACAATGAAAATAAATATACCAGCCATGAATAAAATTAGGATACCCAAAAGACCAAGGAAAGATCTTCTATCCATGTGTTTAAAATCTTCAACAAACCTCCTCTTATCTAACTTTGCTTCTTCCTCAGCATTTGGGTTATGAATGTAGTCGTCGTCTTCCTTTTCGTCTAAAGTTAACGGAAAGAATGAGGCTGGATAACCGCCAAAAGGTGAAAAATCCTGTTCACTCATGTATAGATTGGTAGATGATAATGAAGAATCATGAGCCGAAGAGGAAGAACCAGTCATGTTCGCTCTTTTCTTTTCATTTATAAGGTTTTGTGATTGAGACTGCGCCATTGAAATATGCCTTGTTCCTACTAATGGATACCGGTCAAAAGGCGGTGGAGACTTAATTAGGCTATTATTGGAAAAGGTACTCATATTGTTTGAAGAGGGATGAGACGGTAAGTTTTTGTCCGGTGGTTGTAAATGTGATGCAAAACTATTATCGTTACTACCGCTTATAATATTGTTGTTATATTCATTGTTATTATAATTGTTAAAATTATTAGTGGAGGTTAAATTATTCTTGGCATAATAGCCTTTATAGTCAGACATCCTTCGACCATTTCGTTCAGGTGAGTTTTTTTCATTGATGAGGAGAGAAGTATCACTATTTGGATCATTATTATAGTTTACTGATGAAGAACTGGAGTATTCATTAGCCTCTTGCCGCTCATCGTCTTTACTGGGTATAATATAATCATCATTGAACTCCTCACTTCCAAGAAAAGGGTTTCTGCTACCTCTAATGTGTTGATCAATAGCAGGCTCTGAGGATGAATTCTGCCTTGATTGCTCATTTGACGAATAAAAGGAGTGTTCACTTTCGGCAATACTGTTTTCATTATGGATATCACGGTTGTTAGTGAGGTTTCGCACACTCATATTTTTTTAGCTGATTTCGTTCTTCTTCTGATATTGTTTTTGGAATATCAGCCGTACTGTTTCAGAAATAGTGTAAACAATAATCTTGATATGCTTGTTTGGTTTCTCTCGTTCACCGTTTTTTCTTATTTATTCCTCACGATAAGCGTTAGCGATTGTAATGGTTTTATCGAACCTCTCAAGCTTCTACCAGTTGCGTAGAATCTAATGAAGGTGATTTTATTATTTTTTTAGTCTACTAAGAATATAAAGAGGCCCTGTGCAATCAAAATATACCGATAGTTGTATTAGGATACGCCGATTTAATATTCTTCCTTCCTTCCTCTTTTAACTTTTTTTGGCAATGCTAATTTTCACTCCTTAGAGGGCAGGTCTCCCTTTTTTAGTCAATTTTAAACGGTTCGCAGAGCGATATCGTTTGAATGCAGCAATGTAGTAGGCAAAAAAAAGGGACAAGAATACAGTACAGAAATGTTCATGTACTGTGACGGCAGCTAGAGCAAAAGCTTATGAGAACAAAAATTTATATGATATGCTGGTTCTGGAATATAGTAATCGGCACAGAAATTTTGGTCAGCACGAGCCCTCCAATGCCTTCTCATCACTCAGGTAAATGTTGACCATTTTTCCACTTCGGGCAGGCATTCATTTGTTTTCCGTTTTAAAACAACTCAGATCGTATTTGTCGCAGCACCCATACCCAACACTGGGACCCGTTTACCCATTTGAGGAAACATTTCCAAAAAAAGAAACAAGCGGATAGAACCTGTTTATATGAGGAATAGAAAAAAAATTGGACGAGTCCGGAATCGAACCGGAGACCTCTCCCATGCTAAGGGAGCGCGCTACCGACTACGCCACACGCCCGTATTTCTATTGAGAATTTCTACGTAAGTATTTTACTTATCCAAGTATTAGTGGAACTTCTGATCTAAACTTAAACTTATGTCTATGTATCCGTTCTGCATTGTAGTTTCCTAGAATACTACTATTTATATATGTTGGCTATTATTACTGCTTTGAGTAGAGCGTCTGAGTTCGTTTCAGGTGTCATTAGTGTTGTAATATAAATCAACTATCATCTACTAACTAGTATTTACGTTACTAGTATACTATCATATACGGTGTTAGAAGATGACGCAAATGATGAGATATAGTCATCTAAATTAGTGGAAGCTGAAACGCAAGGATTGATAATGTAATAGGATAGTGACTGACAACATATGAAATGACAACGAAAGTATTTATAGAATTATGTAGAATTACGGATTCCATTTATTGGATTCCTGTATCCTCGAGGAGAACTTCTGGTATATCTACATACCTAATATTATTGCCTTATAAAAAAATGGAATCCCAACAATTACATCAAACTCCACTATTATCTCAATTAGCAGTTACCCTTTTAAGTAATTGCTAATGTTTTATCTACAACATAGTCGTTACTGCTAACTTGTGTTATACCGTTTCAACCATGACAGAAAACAGAACTCTTCAAATGTTAGTATTAACAAGGTATCCCGAAATATTAGCACTTTGTTATCCAAACGGTTCAGGAACTTTTGAAACAGGTGAATTTTTAAATACCTGTTCGAATTTTATTCTGGTTGAGATAATTTTATTATGAATGTAGAATATACTAACAGTTCTCCTCTAGGAAATAGGAACCCGCAAAAGAGAACCTATACTTCTACAACATGATATGTTAATATATTCTTTTGTTTCATTCGCTGTCAGTCATTATCCTATTAAATTATCAACCCTTGCATTTCAGCTGCCACTAACTTTGATAACTGTTTGTCATCATTCTCGTAATCTTCTCACACCGTATAGAGTATTATGAGTACCATCTGAGAGACGATAGTTGGTTTTGATTCCAACAGATCCAATACAGTAATTGTTTTTTTTTGCTGATACCGACTACTGCCTTGGGTTACCTTACAAAAAAACAAATAGTAAAAAAAAAATGCTGTTTAGGCCATTGAACATCAAAACTTCGATTCATAAAATCAATAATTACAGTAGTATATAAAATGCATAACTAGTTATCTAACGCTGTGAAGAATAAGATATATAGAGAATAGGCAAACTCATTACATATCCTCAATAATAGAGTTTCCTCTGGGGGATCTGCTTAATGATTCATTGTATCTATCAACTTCTTCATCCTCAACATCCTCCAATATAGGAGACGCATGCTTTTTTAATGTATTATTTGACAAAGAGAAATATGAATTCGTGTCTGACTCGCTGTTTATACTTTCATCATCACTTTCTGTAAAATCAGCTTTGGCAGTATTTTCTTGGTTACTGGCCTCAATCTTTAAAGTAGTTAAGGGACTAGAGTTTTGCATTTTTTTGGCTTCTAGCTTCTTGGATTTTTGTTTTTGCATTAGAGATTCTTTTCTTGCTTTTAACTTGCTTTGTCTTTCTTTCTTTTGCCTTTCTTCTGTTTCCTTTGCAAGTTTTTTCTCCATTGATTTCCTGGTTTCTTCCTGCATCAACCTTTCCTCTTCGATCCACTTTTTGATTTGATCTTCTTTAGTCAACGATTCTTTTGTTTCCACCATTTCCTCTTCCGAAGAAGATTCGGACGTGTTGTTATTGTCAACCTGAGGCTGTTCTTTTGCGAATTCAGTAACTGACACCTTTGGTTGGCTAGCTTTAAATGCAACATCTTCTTTTTCATGCTTAACTAAGCCAATCTTCAATAGAGCATATTTTTCTTTGAAGTCATCATCTAAGTTATTAACCCCACAACTTATTACAAAAACATCTTCGAATACTTGATCTAGATAGAAATCTTTTAAGATATTATCTTTTTTGCTTAATATGTTTAACTCATCACCTCTATGGTTCAATTCTATCTCGTAGTCTTGAAACAAGTCCCTTGCAATTTTCTTTCCCAAAGTTTTGAAATCAAGGTCTTCCAATGCAGATCTTAATAAAGTATTATCGTCGGCTTCATCTTCAACGTAATATTGATTTCCAAAGTAATCTTGAACAACATGGTAAGTTGGTCTATAATGACTCTCCCTTAGTTCATCCAATTTTTCGTTAACATACTTTGAGATAAGGTCAGAGGAAATATGCTTATAAAGGCTTAATGTGCAACCAGTAGGTGTTTCTTCAAGTTCATATTTCAAAGTTTGTGAATCATTTCTATCATTTCTTTTATATGGCGCTGATTTAGCTTTTACAGCTTTTCTTCTTTTAAATCCTGGAGAATAGCTCATTGGAGAACTGCGATCAAAATAATGAGCACTAGTTGGCTGACTAAAGGATGGCATTTGCTCAAAGATACATGGTGAGTTAAATACGGAAAACATCGCTATTTGATTAAGGACTATTAGTTATTTTCTTCTTGATTATTGTTTATACTTTTCTATGAACAGTACTTCAAAACATCAGTGAATTATGGCTGATGTAGAAAAGAGGTCATTTTGACGCTTTTATACATATACCGTATTCGATACTTCCCATTAATTTTGCCACCTTATTCATTCCAAAACTTAAGCCTTCTATGAAATTCTCAATCTTTCCATGCTCTGCGACTATTAATGGATTGTCGCAGAAGATTGTAGAATTTAGAAGAAAGAAAAAAAACTGTACATTATTTTTTAGTTTGCACCGAGAGTCGCGGTTTTTCTAGAACATTCTAGAAAAAATGTTTTGTGCCAGCATCATTCGGGACGCAAACAGTGCAAAAAAACAGTGCGGCTGATAATGCTATATGACGACATTCACAATACATACATTATAGGCATGCTGAGACAATGAAAGCGCACATAAAATTATTACCCTGTGAAGTAATCCATAATGAAACACACGCTTCCTCTCCACGTCAAAAAACGAAGCATGCTACGCAGCCACTTTGGTCTTATATTGTACAACAAAATACCACAATTGTCACCCACAAGATCATTCTTTTCCGCATCCAAACCTTCACCTCTTTTAATAGATCTTCTTGCTGGACAGCCCTTCCAAAAATTCCACCATTTAAATCTTTGGCATAAAGAAATTCTTTGCATGTTTTTGAATAGTGGACCTCTTGGCCCATCAATATATTTCCATTGAAATGGGCACCATTTTTGTCTGGGATCACTGGGCTTTAGTTGTTTATCACCCCAAGAGCCCTTGAACGACAGCCACTCCAGACCCATTTTAGTTTCTTCAGCACCACAAGGTGTCACCTTCTCACCCACAGTAATTGTATAAGCATAAAAATTCAAAGAAGGATCCCACAATGGACCTCTATCAGTAAAGTCACTCAACGGCATGAAGAAGAAAGGAACATCGTGCGCATGTTGACCGACTGATGCATAATGTGCATGTGTCCCTCTTGCACTGAAAATCAATGGCTTTTTGATAACCTCGTTTGTCAATTTTCCATCGATACGACGCAATCTTTTAATTTTTTCAATAGCTTCGAATTTGTAAGCAGTACCACCTCCATGAGCACTCATCCATAGATACTGTGGTTCTCCTTTATAAAATCGTACTAAAGAATGTTCCCAATCTCCAACGTGATTCCCCCATGGCCCAGATCCCATAATATAGGGACCCCAATTGAAAGGATAGAAGTAAAACCAAAATGCATCTACCCAACCATTTCCCTTATCAACCACAAAAAGAACTGCTGGTGCTTTCTTTATGTGACCCGTACCATATTCTGGTTGTTCACCTAACAACCAGTCGGGATCTTTATCAAAATCATCTAAACTTGTCATGTATGTACCTTCACTAGATACTTGACCCCGCGTTCCGTTCTCAAATTCTACCGAATAATACTCTCGCAAGTCACTTAAATCATGAAAGCGTTTATGAATAGTTTTTTCTCCACTATGGTCTCGTAACTGAAACCTCTTTACAAAATCATTGACGTCAGATGGCCAGTACCTTTCTTCACTATATAAATGAAGCAGAGGGCTATTATCAACAACATATTGCGGCACAGTACCTTTTCGTTTTAAACTTTTATTCTTCTCGGTAACTTTAGATGGGTGCAACGGAAACATGCCCTTGCTCCATGTACCTTCTCTCATCAGTATGGGCGCTTCTTCAAATGGGTCATTGTCTAACCAAGGCACGAGAACTGCATGGCAGGGTATCAACAAAGTAACAAAAGATGCGACGAGGAAGAACAGTCTCTTCTCCCGTCGCCTTTGATTATTCTGTGAAATTCGCATAAAGCTAAGAAGTTATTCTTTATCAAAACTACTATTTGAGTCTTCTTCGCCAATTATCTCTCAAAAGGTTGCTAAACTATATCGCCTTTAAAATACTTTCGTATAGATTTTAAGATCAAAGGCATCTTAATTACTAAAACCCCTATAGGCATTACCCGTTTTATTCACAAAATAAACATTATAATTACTTGATATCCTGGTATATAAGTGTTTCTCGCATAACAAAACATCATTATATCACAAATAAACACCTCGTCGTACCTTTACGAAATAAGGTAACCTTTCAATGCTTCTCAGTTAGATAAATATATCAGCAGACCATCGAAAGAGTGGTGATGATCGTGTCTCCACTTTCTGAGAAACTTTGCCAAACGGGAAAATGAGCCTTCGTTTTGCTCCCGTAATTTCTCGCAGATATCTACTGCTTTGTATCTGTCAAGGCTCTCATGGTTTACCAAATATATGTAGAATTCAACGATAGATTTCCTCTCTTTGTATAAAGTTTCACAATTAACTCTCCATGATTTATTTCCTGATTTGTTCATTGAATGTACACATTGATTACCATACTTAGCGTTTGGAGTAAACCATTCAAGAATAATTCCTTCTATGGTGTCTATGGAATCATTCAACATGAAAGCTTGCTCTTCAGTATGATTTTCTATTTGTTGGTCCTGGTTGGATTGTGGCGATGCTGTACTTGACATAGTTTGGTGATCATACTTCTCTCCTACAGACTCTGCGTACCTACCGCTCAACCTAGGCTTTTTAGAAACGTCTCTACTACCAGATAGAAGTTCATCTCCTTCGGCGCTATGTTGTTGTGGTCTTTTCAAAGCTGAAAATGGTCTGGTGTGTGGGGCAAGCCTTTGCTCGATAATACGAGTGACCTTTTCTTCAAGAACTTTATCTAACAGAGCGTTTATTTTTAACTCAAATTGATCCATTTGATCCTGTAAAAAAGTGCTTATTTTCGAGTTAATAAGTTCATTTATCATAGATTTTAATTGTTCTTGCATTTCAGGATCATTTTCGTCTTCATTTTCTTCATCTGTGCCACCACGATCATCTGATCCAGCGTTCCTTCCAAGATTTGAATCATCTGAGGAAGATTCGTCAGAGGAATCTGCGATTGAAAGTAGTCTAATTTGTTTCGGCCTCTTTGCCTGCCGTAAGTTATTTGGTCCATCTTCAATCGCGGTACTCTCTTCTTCTTTAATGGGCTGGATATCACGCATGAATTTGTCCGCATCATCAGTTCTAGATTTTTTGATCCTTTCATCCAAGGTATCCTTGAATAAATTAAGCTGGTGTAGAATATAACCTCTTGAGGATTTTTTCATTTCCAGTTTTTCAAAAATTTTATTAAACACTGATAGTAAGATTTGGAAGTTAGATAATGTTTGGAATTGAACGTATTCAAAACTTTGCTGTTTCAATAGGTCATGTATATGCGTGGTGTCGACTTGAGTTATCTGTGATAGGCCTTGTGATTCTGCCTTTTGAATAGGGTGTACGTCTGAATTATTACTCTGCGAAAACACCAACTCCGAAGGTCTTTCTATTAGAAGATTGTAAAAATTTGACCTATTTTTATAGATTTTATTATAACCCGGTAATATATCGAATGGTAAAATGGAGGATCCCTTCGAAGGTATGGTTTTGTCATTAAAGTATGATTGGAAGTCAGAATTTCCAAAGATGGGATCCTGAAATATGTCATGGTTGGGGAAGAATTTAAAAATCCATGGCAGATTACTCAACAGCCTCTCACGCAGTAACTCCATCAATTCTAGAAAATCCTTTGAATCTTGAGACAAATCATCATAACCGTGTCTTTTATACTCATCTATCTCAGGAAATATTTGAACTAATAAATCCTTGGGAGGTGGCAAAGGGTCTCCCTTGGTGTCTACAGAATATGAAGTATAGGGCGACTTGAAGTTCATGACTTTTTTAAAATCCAATGGTACTTTATCAGGGAACGCAAAACTTTCAGGTTGCTCCAACCAATCTCCATGGTTTCCCTCATTGAAGAAATTTCTATACACATCTTCATCCCAAGTTGGATAAACAAGATTACATTTTTTGAAATATTCTCTTCTTTTATAGGGTAAATGACAGTATCTGAACACAGTGGTATAATAGTTACTAAATGTTTCCTCTCTGGGGTAGGTTGTCAATGATTTGCCTCTTAGAATGGGTATATCTTGTAAAAGTGCGGCATTCAAATCGGGAAAGCCATCACCTTTCGAAACAGACGGTATACCATAAAACCTCAGGTACAAATATGCTGCCAATGTAGTATGGGGGCAGATGAACGGACAGTCCTGTGGTAATAGTGTGAGGAATTGATGTTGACTTGGTGCGTCTCTGTGTTCTGTTGAGTAAATCGTTTTATGATATATTAAGGCATTTTTGTCCGTTCGGCCAACCTTGAGAGAGCCAAATCGAATTTTCGATCTTTCTTCAAATGAAAGGTTTAAGTAGCTCCTAAATTGGAAGTCCACTAAAAACCTTAGTTTTTCGGAACAAGTTTTGAAAAACTTTTCGGAAAGATGGTTAGTTTGTGGATTCCATAAGTTCAGAGATACCTTCAATAAGGGTGGACATAGAACCTGAGTATTAGTGTTGTTTGTCTCGTTAGTGGTGATTGCCTTTTGCGAATCTATCCAATATGTATGAAGCTTGGTAACCAATTCCAAATACTTCGTATCTATATTGGCATATGGATTATCGTGAACTTTGCACAACTTTGATAAAAAATTAAGACTGCCAATAATTTTCTTCAATGTAGCAATTTTGAACGAGTTCTCATCCTCCTCATCAAAATCTTCTCCTTCTACACTGTTTCTTCCTGACTTGTCATCGGTTATCAATGTATCCAATAAGAACCAATGTATCAATCCTGCAGATATTGGCAAGTCTTTATAAGGAACGCTATTTGAGGACTTCTCCCTCGGTGTCGGTATGATTTGATTAAGCTGACACCATTGTATGTACTTGGTATAATAGGTCTTGTATTGATGGGCAGTTCTTGGTTTCAGTGAGTCAACCAATTCTTGGAACTTATCCTCTGATGACATAGCTTCCTGGATTCGATGTACATCAACGTTTGTTGCTACATAAACCTAAAAAAGTGAAATCGATGATCTCACGTACGCTCTATACTTGTTCTCTAGTTTGCTTGCTGTAGACATCTGGTAAGGAAAAACACAAGAAAAACGCGAAATATTTCATAATCTAGGGTAGGGTAATACACATACTTCGTTAGTGGTTTACTCCTGAGATCATACTATAACAAATGGTTGCCCAATTGTCAGGCTCAAGATATCTGTCAGTAACTTTCCACGTTAAATCTTGCGTGTAGTCATTACTCACAATTCTTGGCCCGAAGTACATGGTCATCAATACATTCATTGAATATAATTACGAAGCGTAGAGAAGAAGTAGCATTGAGCAAGAGAGGACAGAAAACAAAAAGGGAAGTCAATAAGCAGATATGGCAAGGAAAAAAGAAGGGGATGGCCGCGATCCATATATGGATGAATTAAGGGCTGCATTCAGCAGCATTTACTTCTACAAAGAAAACAAGGAGAGCCGCCATTAATTCATATAAATACTAGTAAATCTGCCAATTACCGCCAAAGACAAAAAAAATGCAACAATGCACGATCCGCTCCAATATGCCAACACATAAAGCCGCCAATGAGATTAGGGTGCACCGCTTTTATTTTTTCTCACATTTAACTGCCTTAGCAACACAGTCGCTGACAAGCGTCCATACTTCGCTCTACGAAAGGTATGAATATGTAACTTGTGGAGAAAGCGAGGCGGCTAACGTTATGAAAGCATTTTGCCCGACGCTTCTGCTCCGCCTCCATAAGCGACGAAGATCGAATCTTACCCAAAATCCGGTTTCTTGCCTGTCCGCAGGCCCTTCTTCTAATGTCATTTACGATTTAGCCGCCCAAAGAACGCCACACAAACCGTTACAAGGATATCACGAGCTGCCGAGAAAAGTAATTGTACCTCTGGCTTGAATATTTTTTGCGCTCAAAAAAACTTCCCGGCGCTTCCGAGTGAAATATACTGCGTAGTGCGTCCGGAGAAACCTCGTGTTTAAGAAAACAGCGCAAACCATAAAAAACCCCGCAATGGGCGCGCTTACTCAAATTCCCTCGGGTGGTCTTACGGCTTGGCCGCAGCGCGGTCGCATGCCGTACCAAACCTTAAAAATGCGTGAGCGCATGCACGGCGGACCTCGTGGAAGCCGGACGCGTGCGCCTTTCTTCTCCCGAGGGACATAATATTCTGGTGCCTTACTGGGACCGATTTCTCGAGATGATTCAATAGCCGTTAAATTCATAGCAAAAAGAATACAAAACATGGTAGCGCAGAACGAAAAATAAAGTGTCGCGTCAGCTTTTCCTGAACGAGTCATTCGCATTTGCTGCTTAGGAATCTGAGCCTTTTAAGACATTCTAGGTTTTTCTAAAAAGCCACTGAAGAACACTGCCATTTATATGCGCTGCAGCGTACATTTTTTTTCTTGTTGTATATATACATTGCGCAGACACCGTTTTGAGGTTTGTAATGAAAGTTGTACGTTTGTTTAGGTTCTCTCTTGCTGAGCTAATTAAAGAGATAAGAAAATAATATATCATTCTATTGTTTGTGTTTATAGAGAACAATATACAACAACACTTCTTTTCACTAATATCAAATTTAATACTTAATTTTTTTTTTTTCAATTTGAATTTAATTTTCAAAAAAGTAATTGATACATTTTTTTATTGAACCGCCGCTACTATTCTTTATTTCTAACTCCTAATATTTTCTATCTATCGAATTTTCCTTTTAATTCACTCTAATAATTAATCACAAATATAATACCAAAACAAACATGAGCGATCAAGAATCTGTTGTTTCATTCAACTCGCAAAATACTTCGATGGTGGACATTGAAGGCCAACAACCCCAACAGTATGTTCCCACTAAAACTAATTCTCGGGCGAATCAGCTGAAGTTAACTAAGACCGAAACCGTGAAGTCGTTACAAGATCTAGGTGTCACTTCAAATGCTCCAGTGCCCGACATCAATGCACCACAAACTGCCAAGAATAATATCTTTCCCGAAGAGTATACTATGGAAACTCCATCTGGACTAGTTCCAGTGGCCACCTTACAATCCATGGGTAGAACCGCTACTGCTCTTTCTCGCACTAGAACAAAACAAATGAATCGTACTGCTACTAATTCCTCATCCACAGGAAAAGAAGAAATGGAAGAAGAAGAAATCGAGGAACGCGAAGACCAGAGTGGTGAGAACGAGTTGGATCCCGAAATCGAATTCGTTACATTTGTCACTGGTGATCCAGAAAACCCCCATAACTGGCCTGCGTGGATTCGTTGGTCCTACACAGTCCTACTGTCCATCCTGGTCATTTGTGTTGCCTACGGTTCCGCCTGTATTAGTGGTGGTTTAGGAACTGTCGAGAAAAAATTTCATGTCGGTTTGGAAGCTGCTATTTTGTCGTGTTCTTTAATGGTTATCGGCTTCTCGCTGGGTCCTTTAATTTGGTCTCCTGTTAGTGATCTATACGGTAGAAGAGTCGCTTACTTCGTTTCTATGGGTCTTTATGTCATTTTCAACATTCCTTGTGCTTTAGCTCCCAATTTAGGATGTCTTTTGGCCTGTAGATTTTTATGTGGTGTTTGGTCATCGTCCGGTTTGTGTCTAGTCGGTGGGTCTATTGCTGATATGTTCCCAAGTGAGACAAGAGGTAAAGCCATTGCCTTCTTCGCCTTTGCTCCTTACGTTGGCCCTGTGGTGGGCCCATTAGTAAATGGTTTTATATCCGTTTCTACCGGCCGTATGGATCTGATCTTTTGGGTTAACATGGCCTTTGCGGGTGTTATGTGGATGGTGGCCTCTGCTATTCCAGAAACATACGCTCCTGTCATCTTGAAGAGAAAGGCTGCCAGATTAAGAAAAGAAACTGGTAACCCAAAGATCATGACTGAACAAGAAGCACAAGGTATTAGTATGAGTGAAATGATGAGAGGTTGTTTGTTAAGACCTTTATACTTTGCTGTCACTGAACCTGTTCTGGTTGCCACTTGCTTTTACGTGTGTTTAATTTACTCTCTATTGTATGCGTTCTTCTTTGCCTTCCCTGTCATTTTTGGTGAGTTATATGGTTACAAAGACAATCTTGTGGGGTTGATGTTTATTCCAATTGTTATCGGTGCCTTGTGGGCATTGGCTACAACATTCTACTGTGAAAACAAGTATTTGCAGATTGTCAAACAACGTAAACCCACTCCAGAAGATCGTTTGTTGGGTGCCAAGATCGGTGCTCCATTTGCTGCCATTGCTCTTTGGATTTTAGGTGCTACAGCTTATAAGCACATTATTTGGGTTGGTCCTGCTTCCGCTGGCTTAGCTTTTGGATTTGGTATGGTGTTGATTTATTATTCATTGAATAACTACATTATTGATTGCTATGTCCAATATGCATCCAGTGCCTTGGCCACGAAAGTTTTCTTAAGATCAGCTGGTGGTGCCGCATTCCCATTGTTTACCATTCAAATGTACCACAAATTGAACTTACACTGGGGTTCTTGGTTACTGGCTTTCATATCCACTGCTATGATTGCCTTGCCCTTTGCATTTTCTTACTGGGGTAAGGGTTTGAGACATAAATTGTCCAAGAAAGACTACTCCATTGATAGTGTTGAAATGTGAGTTAGTTCAAATTTATAACTCAATCAATGATCATATAGCATCGTTGATATATACAATAAAAACTAACATTTCTCCCAAATATATTCTGATAAATTCATTTAATAACTATTATATTAGGAAATCATCTCAAATAAAAAGTCGGACATCTCTATATACTCTTTAACGTAATAATGAATCATAAATATTTATTATCCTGCTACTTTCAAAAATCGAAGTCACTGAGTATTTCCTACATCTGCCTGCTCGAACAGATACCGTCATTTCTCTCATGGGTCTTACTTATCTCGAAAATGACACAGCCAGCCCCGCTTTTGTTTTTTCGTTCTAGTTCAATGTTTGGACAACGAAATTGTTTGTAATAAGCTCTGACATCAAAAATACTGTTGAATTCTCATGTATAACTTTTAGTTCCATACATACATACATACATACATACGGTTTATCCAGTAATAACTCAAGCGCTGTATAATCAGCAGTTATCTTACCATTATAAAACTCAAAACTTCCACTGGAGAATAGAACTGATAAAAAATATTGACACATGCACACACTCTATGGGAACATTTACCTCCCAAACAATAAAAAATTCTGGACATATACAAGTTTACTCAAATGAATGTCTTATGACTTGTCTTTAAAAAATGCTATTGACAATGTCACTACCAATTGCAGAACCGGCACCAAATATAGCAGCATTTCCCAATTTACTGCCAAAACTCTTAAATGCACTACTAGCTGCGCTACTTTGTTGTGGTTGTGCTTCCACCTGTGCCTGTTGTGGAGGTGGGACGTATTGTTGCTGTGGTTGTTGGTAATAATTGGTGAAAGAAGGGGGAAATGGTAAAGGCGCTTGCTGTTGTTGTGGAGGTGGCGCTTGCATATAACCTAATGGAGGAGCATAAGAAGCTGGTGTCTGCTGAGGAGGGTATTGCGAGACAGCCGGTTCATACGATGGGGGTGGAACGCTGGGACGAGAAACTTTGGAGCTCAAATCACCTTCCTCAGGTTTAGTTAAGACTGACCTTGTGAATGCAGGTTTTACGTAGTTTGCAGGAAATATACCGACCCTATTATTCGCTTTCCCTTTATACCAATCAGGAGAGATTTTCTCTAGAACTTGTATTTTATCACCTGTTTTCAACGATAGATCTCCATCTTGTTGAGCTTCAAAATCATATAAAGCTTCAACATATTCTTCTGTGTCTGCATTGTTGGGTGATCTTGTGTTATCATTCCATTTCTCGGGCAACTTGCTGTTGATCAAATCGAAGATATCACCTGATATGACATTCGATTCCCTCAAAAACTCTAGCTCGTTCCTTATATTTTTCAACGAACGATTTACTAATGTAGCAGACATAGCTTTTGTTTAATTGTTACACATTGCCAAAATTAGAATAAAAGGTTGGAACCCGAACGACGGGTGAGCTTCAGGCAGGCCCTTTTTTATATTCTCTTTCCGAGAGGTTCCTTCCGATCTTGAAATTTGCGCAAAAAAGGAATCTGCAGGTTTTCTTTAAAAGGAAACCTTAACGAAAACTTCTTCTTTTTCAATTTTAGACATATGTTTCTATGCGTACATATTTATATAGGCATAAAATTGAACAATACTTTCAAATCTTATTTCATTTCTTCATCTGCTTCCTCATCTTCGTCCTTCTTGGTGATGCCAGTCTTCACTAACAGATCCTTTATCTCTTGAGGCTTGAAAATCTTCTGATACACCTCTCCATCATTGACACCCTTTCTAATAGTGGCAAACTCTAGTCTGTCATAAGTCAACGCACTACTATCAGTGGTCTTCGATAAAGTTTTCAAGGCCAGGTCGATGGCATCATCAACTTTCATGTCATCTTTGTAATCCATTTGAAGTAGTGTTTGAGCTGCTGACGTGTTGGCACCCACACTAATAGCTTTCCAACCAGTGTAGTTACCAGATGGGTTAGATGTATACAGTTGGTAACCATATCTATCATCATAGCCGGCATAGATGAATGATACACCAAATGGTCTTAAACCACCGTGTTGTGTGTAACCTTGTTTTATATCACTTAACCTTCTTACTAAAATTTCTACTGGTATATCTTCATTGTAGGTTTTGAGGTAGTTCTGAGCATGAATCCTAGCAGTATTTATCAGAATTTCAGCATCTGCAGTTAATCCAGCAACAGCAACGGAAATTTTATCATTCAACTTGTATAGTTTTTCCGTAGAGGTATCTTGCTCTAGCAAAGTGCTTGTGACTTTACGCTCTGCAGCAAGAACAATCCCATCGGATGCCATGATCCCAATTGCAGTACCGGCATGCGAAATGGATTCTAGCGCATACTCAACTTGGTATAGACGTCCCTCAGGGGAGAAAATTGTTGTCCTTGAATCATATCTTCTGGAACCCATCCTTAACACTATTAAGTAAACTCACTAATCAATTAACACAAAAGAGATTGATACAGTTCTTTCTACGGTAAGCTGTCTTTTCTCGTTGCTGTGGCAAGGTTTCCTTATTATATACATATCAATCTTTTATGCCTCTATTCTCTACAAATTTTTTGCCACCTGCAGGGTAACAGATAGTTAGCTTCCCTTGAGATATTGCTACATGGTTTAAAGTTCATTAAAAGGTATACAAAAAAACAAAAATGGTACACTACTCACTCACTATCCCCCACATCGAGTTCTGCTAGTGTTATATATTCATGAAGGGGTATAGGCTTATCGGCCTTTGTTAAGGGTAAAATCTTGCCATCGTAGAATACCACTTTTCTTCCTGGAGGATTTACTTGTGTGTCGAAGGAGTAATCAGTAATGAAATTACGCAGTGTGTTAATGGCAGAATTCTCACCATTGTCTGCAGAATTAGACGGAAATAGGCTCAGCAATTTCAGATTCAGTTTAGAAGCTGGTTTTGTGTTTAGTTTCTTTTCTATATCAAGACTTCTCCTGCCCTCGTGTTGCATAGTACCAGTATCATTGTCTTCTTCCATAGCTAATCTTGTTTTAATCTCGAAAAACAAATCTTTGGCTTCAGGAAGGATACCGATCCACGTCATTAGTAAAGTTTGAAGCTCGAAGGTACACTCTGATTTGGTAAAAAAAAACTTGTCGTTTGTGATGAGTGTTTGTACCATGTAACATATCAGCCTAACTAAACCGAGGGAATATAAAGAGATTTTTTCACCATCTTCATTCTCCTCTTCGCTATTATTTGACGACAAAAAAATTGCAGCATTCATAAAGAACTCTTGCAGCAACATCTTGGTTTCAATATCAGATAATATAATGGGGCCTTGTCTTGAAAATGGAAGGCTTGAAGCATCATCGTTCTTCTGCTTTTTCTTCAGGATTTCATATATCATATCATCCTTTTTATCTTGGTCACTGGCCTTTCCAGAAAAGGCCTTACCACGTAAACCCATTATTAATTCAAAAACGTAATATATCAACGAATGTTTTAATTCTAGATGAGTAAAGAACCATATTAATATCCTCCTATAACCGGTACACATTAACATCTCATCCATCAATCGCCAAGCAACATCGTGGTTGACATTCAGCATCCTTTCGAAAGCAGACTCTTCAGACCATATTTCGTAGATATCATCCGGCGTTGTTCTTCTGAGCTCCTCATTATCTGTCTTTGAAATACTAGTGCTATTTTCACCTTCAGCATGTTTGCTTATTCCTGTAAGATTAGTTTTCAAGTCTGCTAGCACCATTTGATCCTGTTCGTTTTTTACGCACGATGCAACTGAACGTACTAGCAATATAGACTCTTCTCTATTCAACTTTTCGGTTGCACCACGTAAAGTTAAGTTAAATATCACATCTAACTTGGGATCGTGAATGAATGGATAAGATGGTGAATAGTACATATTAAAATCTCTGGGAACATCTCTCCAATCTTCCCCACTGTAATCAAATTCAAAAGTGCTTCTTGCTCTAACAGAAAATGGATTAATTGATGTGCTTACATGATTGGAAGTCGTGATAGCGGTATTAGATACCACATCAATATTATTCCTCACTCTTCTTTCCCCATTTCTATTACATGTCGACTCAAAGACCTCATTTAGCCCATCTTCTGCTACCAATTTATCGTCATTAAAGATACAATTGCACCTTCTCTGACAAAAAACATTATTATCATTACTGGATTTTATTTTTTCTCTTGCATTAACAATACCTTCCTCCAATCCTTCATCATCGCTTTCGGAAAAGGATTCGTCATAATCCGCACATTCATAATCAAACATGTATCTAATATCCTCGTCAAATCTATCGCCTGATTGTAAATCGGCAAACAAATCTGTAACGTCTTCGATACTTGTTCCGAATGCAAGCAAAGATGCACTGTGCGACCTCAAATCAGCATACAAAGCACCATGGGACAACTTCCTTCCATAAGGTGACATGAATGTATTTAATGATTCGTGCTTGAAATCATGCTCATTAGTTTTCACTAGTCCATTAAGAATAGTAGCTATCACAGATCTTAAGGCTGCAGCTCCACGAATTGTGGCGCGAACCATGAGTGGCGTTTCGTATGTTCCATTTTCTTCTTCAATTCTATCAATTTCGAGGGCCAGAAGTATAACACAAGAGAGATTTTTCCATAGGGATATCAATGAAAATAGGAAGGGGTTTAGTTGTATGGGTAATTTTTCATACAACTTGTAGATAGTGTATACTGCCAGTATATCAATCATGTAAAGTAATTCTAAATCTTGTGTGTTCAGGCCATGCGGTAGCCATCTATGTAGTTGCGTTCTCCAATGAACAGAGCTATCTGTATTATTCACTGAATTTAATATATTGAAATCGAAGCAGTTTAACCTCGACATAGTAGCATCAATAATTTTTTGCATGTTAAAACACGTATAAAATTTCCAATCGTAGTGATCGTTGTGTCCTTGTGAAGATTTGATTGCTGGATACATTAAACCCAAAAAAAGCTTGAAAAGGAAGTCTATTGATATAATATGTTTGTCATTAGGTGTAGGTTGCATTAATGGATCTACTAAGCCACATAATGTGGAAAACTGCAGTTCTAATAGTGGTGTTGATACCGGAGTCAAATTCAAGATTTTAAAAAGAAGCTCATGCCTTAGTAAAGAATGTTTCATAACGTTGGGTATTTCAAGTGTTCCATCATGATTCAGTTCGAACGAGTATATTTGCTCCTGATCGTTGATTGTTCGACTCATTACTACATCCTTCGGTTGTTTATGATAATTATTGTTATTAACACGACTATCGCCAAGACCATTTTCAGTATTGTTCTCACTACCCATCAAACAAGCGATGTTATCATCAAATTTAAGATGAGCACTATTCTCGGCATTAAAATAATACCAACAGTAACAATTTTCACATTCTATCATCCTATCATAATCCTTCAGAGTCCTCTTGACGACAAGTGCAGGTTGATTGAATTTAGGACTGCACATTAACAATTCTTCTATACGCCCTGTTATCGAGTACAGATAATCTTTTAATAGGTTATAGCCTTCATTAAGCAATATGGAGGGAATATTGATCTTTGAAACAATCAAAAAGCTTAACGGGAGTTTGTGTTCTGGAAGGTTGTACCGATCAATTTTGAGAGGCATCGTTTTATTTGCCAATAGAAACCTTACAAATTTCAAGAGTAATATATCATTATCTTTCCAGCTAAATACGATCGAAGCATAATTCGAATTGTTATTTTCAAAGGACTGGGCCCAAAGTTTTCTTTTCTTTGAAGTGAAAGTTTGTATTGACTGTAAAATTGACTTCCCTGAATTTGTCGTGAATAAAGTAATTGCGAGAGCCTCAAATAATAAACTAAAACGTACTTTTTGATCATTTAGCATAGTCTCATCGCATAAGACTTTCTCTAAATTCTCCACAGATGGAACATAGTTTTTGTCCTTCAGTAACTCCTGTAATGGAACAAAACGTTCACAACAAACAGAACCACCTGAAGGATCTCCACCGGCTAAAACTGGCTTTTGCACATGATTAACAGTGGTCTTCTTCTTTGTCATTACTTTCGTCCTATCTCTGTATCTATAGTATAAAAAGAAAAAAAACTTTTGAGAAAAAGTTCTCAACAATCCACCAGGTTGTGAAAGTATAACTCAGTGTGAATGTTGACCAATTCAGGTATAATGTGATATATTCTTCACAGGTTCTTATTTCTTATTAGTATATACACATATATACAAATGTGTCAATTCAGCATGTATGAGTGCATTTTGTTAAAGAGCTTGATTCTTGAATAGGCGCTGCCCGGGTAAGACTCAAGAAACTTCCTATTAAGTCTGCAACATCGTCGACCATACAAAGATATCAACTTTAAATGACGTCAATGATACCTGCTCCGTTCTCTTTCGGCTAAGAAGTACTTCACTATCCCCTGGTAGGCACTTTCGTCAGCACAACGGATGATATTACCCATATCCACGTCAAGCGGTGAATCGCAAACCGGCTCTCTTAAAAGCCTCCAAACAGCATGGACACAGTGTAACAAATCCCATACTGGCGTCCAATCCTCTGGTTTGAGGATGTCCAGACATATTTCTCCCGTGGCAGATTTAACGTTGCAATGTAGTATGTCATTTTGCTCAAAATTTATCCTCGGCGGAGTCATTGGATAGGAACTAGGGACATCTATTAGTATATGAAACTGATAATTTTCATAAGGGGTATGCGACGGTCCATAAATTTTGGCCTCCCACCTGCTCAGATCGGTTTCGTCAATAGGATTGAGCGATCTGATTATCCCCCGGTAGGGGTTGACAATGGGATCATCACTGGCCAGCGTTTTCAGTATAACTCTGTATTCTTTCGTGATCCTTGACATACATGTATTGAAGGTAGTACTTATATGATCATCAAATGCGTGAGAAGTTGGGTATGATATGTATATATGAAGAGCCAATGGTTATCTTTCTTTCAAGTTGTCTCCAATAAGTGATAGCATAACCCGGCCATTTGCGTTTTAGCGAAGAGAGGACTAATGTGCAATAAAAGAAGCCTATTTAATTAATTTCTGTGTATAAGTTGAAATTAGTAACATCAATAATTTGATGTGATTGCACAGATGTGATTCAAAACCATTAAAGATGTGTAATTTCTATATGTGATATCAATGCATCAAAGATTACACGTCGTCAAAGACAAGGCGGGTAAGGAGAAGATACCATACCGCATCAGTAAATTTTAGGGAAAGGGAGAATGACGATTTTATGGATTCGATTAATTGAAGAACATGATATTAAGCGAAAGCACAACATAGATTGCGCAGACATACCAACCAATAGCGGTGACAAACCTATTTTCAAAAAATTAATTCCCTTTGTGAAGAATGTCCAATCCAAGTAGACTTATTGATATCATCACCAAGGTGGCGTTACCTATTGGTATAGTTGCTAGCGGGATTCAGTATTCTATGTACGACGTAAAGGGTGGTTCTCGTGGTGTTATTTTTGATAGGATCAATGGTGTGAAGCAACAGGTTGTGGGCGAAGGCACTCATTTTTTGGTGCCTTGGCTACAGAAGGCGATTATATACGATGTGAGAACAAAACCAAAGAGTATTGCCACCAACACTGGTACCAGAGATTTGCAGATGGTATCATTGACTCTGAGAGTTCTTCACAGGCCAGAAGTCTTACAGCTACCGGCAATATATCAAAATTTGGGTCTTGATTATGATGAAAGAGTATTACCATCTATTGGTAATGAGGTTCTAAAGTCTATAGTTGCACAATTTGACGCAGCTGAATTAATTACCCAGAGAGAGATTATATCTCAGAAGATCAGAAAAGAGCTTTCTACAAGAGCCAACGAATTCGGTATTAAGTTGGAAGATGTCTCAATTACTCACATGACGTTCGGTCCTGAATTCACTAAAGCTGTCGAACAGAAGCAAATAGCGCAGCAAGATGCCGAAAGAGCAAAGTTTCTTGTCGAAAAAGCAGAGCAAGAAAGACAAGCTTCAGTTATCAGAGCTGAAGGTGAAGCAGAAAGTGCTGAGTTCATCTCAAAAGCCCTGGCTAAAGTTGGTGACGGTCTATTACTGATTAGAAGATTAGAAGCTTCTAAGGACATTGCCCAAACTTTGGCGAATTCATCCAATGTTGTTTATCTACCAAGCCAACACTCTGGCAATGGCAACAGTGAATCCTCAGGGTCACCAAATTCCTTGCTTTTAAACATTGGCCGTTAACTCTGGAAAAGTTGAATATAAAAAATAAGGGCAAAGAAGAATAGTTTTTATCATATTAGACACCTGTATATATAGGGAGAACAACACCGATAATATCTCCCATCGTTCAAGTAACTATGAACAAGAAGACGTATGCTATCAATATTGTGATTTAGTTTATATTTATTCTATACATTTAGATGTGCTTATGAGAGATACGCACGTGTGTATCGTTAGCACGATATTCCCATAACATAGAATTCTTCTTGAAACTTATTTAATGCGATGGTTGTATAAAGAAAAACCTATCACTGTCGGTTGAATGCCAAATATTTTAAGGTAAACTAGCGCAGCTAAACCTGAGAAATTGTAGGCACCCCCAGTTGTCTTCTTGCTCTCCTTCTACCGAACCCAGAATTGAAACCAAATCCGCCATTTTGAATCGTACCAGCTGCAGTCACTGTTACTTTTATCAGAAATAGAAAACAGGAGAAGTAGAAAAATGCTACCGCAGCTTGAGACTGATGACATCTGGAACTAGAAGCTTGAGTGATCTTATTTTGTTCCAGATAAGTTTTATTTTTACAGGAATGGCACCTAATACCGACGGCCAGTGCAGTAGCTGCTACAAATGTAAATATAAAATTCAAAATATCCAGGGCAAGCAAAATTGCTGGATATGTTAACGACGACCAAAAATTGGCCAAAAATCCGTATAATGAATCTGTGACTAGACCATAAGCCGCAGTAAACATACAGAAGTTCACTCGAGAACTATGCTTTGCTTGCGTACTTATCAGTCCGCTGATTAAACCTATCGATATGATAAGAAAAACTGCATTTATGATGCGTATTAGATTATCTGCTGCAGATAGCATGTATTACTATTATCTGTTGTTGTTATTGCGTTCAGGGTGAATATGAAGCCTCTGGAAAGCTTACTATTCTCTTTCTCTCTTATTCCCATTGCAAGAAGGTTCTTTACTGACACGGTCAATGATGTGATTTTATATCTATCATCCTAGGCGCAATAAGGCTTACTCATCGGCAACCTAGTTTGAACACGGCTCACTGTTCGTAAAAGGAACCTTCAACAAATTTTAAACGGCCTGCAGCCAATAAATTCGTAAAAGTACAAAAATCTTCGAAAATACAAGCGCAATATTTTACCGGCACCCACTACAATGCGGCGCAGACAGGATAGACTATAGGGAGTAAAATCTCAACAACGAATACGATACAGGCACATCTAAAATGAGAAATAAACTCCTTGAAGACTTATCTTAACACTAAGACCACATGAAACTCCTTACCATGATCGTAAAATAGCAAACCAAAGTTTCTTCTGTAAGTTAAAATAAGTAGGTAAAACCTGCTGTATTTACCTTTCTATGCCGTTTAAACTACTGCTGTAATATGCCAATATCTCCACCATCAGCGACCCTTAAAAGTACAACAAGCGAAAGATCTACAAAAGGCGATGAAGAAAAGGGTTCTCATCTTAAACGGCTGATCACGGATAAGGGGGATGACTGGCCGGGTAGCATGCTGTTTTTTCATGAAACGAGGAGAAAGAAGAAGAAGAGGGGTTTAATTGGCATCCTGAATAGTGGATGCAAGACATATCATCCCATCCATTGCTCTATCTTAAGCATAGTTCTTTTGTTTTATATTTGATATTCGTGAATCTTTCATATATCGTCAAGGTGAGAGTATTTGCACGAAGTTAAGAGTTAAGAGAATCAGGTCGGTAAATCGCGTACTTCAACCATGCTATTCAACATTAACCGTCAGAACGACGACCCCTTTACGCAATTGATCAATCAATCATCCGAAAATGGGCAAAGTAAGCAGGCACAACAGAAAGAAAATCCTTATCAGTTTTTACAAAAAGTTGTCTCTAATGAGCCGAAGGGAAAGGAGGAATGGATTTCTCCATTTAGACAAGATGCCCTTGCAAGTAAGCAAAACAACAACAGACTGTATGTGGAAGACGCGAAAAATAGAAAGTTCCCCACAGTTAGTGCTACTTCTGCCTATTCAAAGCAGCAACCTAAAGATTTGGGCTACAAAAACATACCAAAGAACGCTAAAAGAGCTAAAGATATCAGATTTCCAACTTATTTGACCCAAAATGAAGAAAGACAATATCAGTTACTAACTGAATTGGAACTAAAGGAAAAACATTTGCAATACTTGAAAAAATGTCAGAAAATAACTGATTTAACAAAGGATGAAAAGAATGACAATGGCACCGCTACTTCTTCTTCCATGTCCACATCCTCTTCTTCTTCCTCCTCTTCATCAGATGATGAGGGTATCGCTTCTACTACGACAACCGAGAACAATGAAGCTATTGCTAACACCAGTACAACAATGACGACCAGTACTTCCACTACTAGTATTAATGAACATGGTAGTGATGAAGCAACGTCCATAGAGGAAAAACAGGGGGACAAAGCGAGTGAGTCGACTTCAATTGAAGAATCAACTAGCAAAAACGACAACAACGTTCGAGAAGCAGCGAGCCTAAACGATGAAGGAAATGTGGCAGAATCAAGTATTTCCAAGACAACTGCTGATTCGACCCAAATGAATGTACCAGAACCGGCTGCTACATCTCAAAGAGACACATCAGCACAAGTCGTCACATCCTCGAATGATGCATCAGAACCACATACTAAAAGTGAAAGCGGTATTTCAAAATCTGATATCATACCTACGGAAGAATTAAAAGAAGAAACTGTTGTTGCAAAGAAAATCAGTTCCGCCGTAAAGAGCACTGAAGAAGAAGAAGGAGAGGGAGAGGAGACTGAACAGTCATCTGTAGAAGAGCCTGGTGAGGAGACTTCTACACCGGGGACTTCTGAATCAGAATCAGAGGAAGACAAAGTTCCGATCGATCCAAGCAAAGCTCCAAAGGTTCCCTTTCAGGAACGCCCTCGAAAGGGAAAAACCGGTATTTTTGCCCTATGGAAAAGTTCTACTTCTTCATCTGCTCAAAAAAGTAACACTGCTGCCCCATCAAATCCAGTAGCTACCCCGGAGAAACCTGAATTAATCGTAAAAACCAAAGAACATGGTTACCTATCAAAGGCGGTTTATGACAAAATCAATTATGATGAAAAAGTTCATCAAGCATGGTTGACTGATCTCAGAGCAAGAGAAAAGGCTAAGTATGACGCTAAAAATAAGGAATATGAAGAGAAGCTACAAGATTTACAAAACCAGATTGACGAAGTTGAAGATTCAATGAAGGCCATGAGAAAGGAAACTTCCGAAAAGATCGAAGTCAGCAAAAACCGGTTGGTGAAACAAATTATTGACGTCAACGCCGCACATAATAATAAGAAACTAATGATATTCAAAGATACTGAAAATATGAAAAACCAGAAATTAGAGGAGAAAAATGTGGTCTTGAACAAGCAGACTAATGTTAAGTCACAAATTGATGAATTAAACAGTGAGAAGACTAACGTCCAAAAAGATTTCAATGATTGGACTACAAACTTAAGTAACCTATCTCAACAATTGGATGCTCAAATTTTCAAGATTAATCAAATTAATTTGAAACAAAGCAAAGTTCAAGATGAGATTGATAGTCTTGAGCAGAAAAAGAACGCCTTGGTCACTCAAACTCAAGAGAATGAAAAGCTTCATGAAAAAAATGTGCAAGTGTTGGAAAGTGTGGAGAATAGGGAGTACCTGCCACAGATCAACGATATCGATAACCAAATTTCCACTTTATTGAATGAAATGACGATAATTAAACAAGAGAACGCCAATGAAAAAACCCAGCTATCGGCAATTACTAAAAGACTTGAAGATGAACGCCGTGCTCACGAGGAACAGTTGAAGTTAGAGGCAGAGGAAAGAAAACGCAAGGAAGAAAACTTATTAGAAAAACAGCGTCAAGAATTAGAGGAACAAGCTCGCCAGGCCCAATTAGATCACGAAGAGCAGATCACTCAAGTTAAGAAAACTTACAATGATCAATTAACGGAACTACAGGATAAATTAGCAGCCGAGGAGAAAGAACTAGAGACAGTTAAGAGAGAAAAAACACGGTTACAAGGTGAAAAGGCGATCGAAGAGCAAACTCGTCAAAGGAATGCCGATGAAGCTCTGAAACAAGAAATTTTGAGTAAACAACACAAACAGGCTGAAGGATTGCATGCGGCTGAAAGATACAAAATACCAAACGACCACCCGCAAAAGAACAAGAACGTTGTTCCAAAAGATGATTCGTTGTATGAATACCATACTGAGGAAGATGTCATGTATGCTTGAAAAACTCAATACTACATCTTATCCAAGAACTTTTTTGACTCTCATCTCCTGTCTCCTTTTTTTATTTCTCCGTCCTATCGACAAGTTATTTTTCTATTCCCTTCCCCTTCTTTAACCTATACTTCTTTGTAACCGTTTATGTACTAATATTTACCTAATCAATATTTGTCGGCCAAGGAACCTCGATTACTCCTTCATTAAATCATGTATGTCGAGTAGTATTCGTCTACCCAATGCTTCTGTAAACTTTATTCTTAGCTCGCCATTTAACAATCGGCGAAGAATCCGTTTCCCAAAAAATCTGTTACCGTACAGTCTAAACGCAAAACTCATTCTGAATTTCTTGACTCCCTACTCAACTTTTCATTGAATTGTTTATTCTTATCATTGATAAAGCTCTCAACTCCAGATGGTATTACGGCACTTTCCATTTGTCTTTTCCTTGCCTCATATCTCTTCTTAGACTCTGATTCTAAAGAAACGGCCAACTTATTCACCAGCTTATGGTCATCTGCAATTCTTATCTTACCAGTTTTAGTATCCTTCTGTATCCTGTCGATTCTGCTGATCTTGGATATGTTTTTATGATCTTTTTCATTAACAAAATTGTCGTATTCACTCAAATCCTGCGTAGCAAGATTCCGTAGAGTTTTCTCATAGCTCAATTTCGCGAGTTGATCATAGGAAATTCCACTTCGTTTACTTTGTCCTATCTTTCTTTGATGGTGCCTTTGTTCCCATGCTATATATTCTTGTGCCGTGTAATGAAAAGCTCTATCCTTATCGGAACTTTCCGTATATCCTACAGATTCATCTACATCATTTATGTCTTCCATGTTGTAGACTCTTGGTTTTCGGTTTACATTTGCTTCTTGAATCTCTCTATCAGCCAACTTCCTATTCTTTATAGACACATTCACTCTTTTCTTCTTTAACTCCTTCAACCTTTGCTCTAATTGATCCAGATTCATTTTATTCAGGCACTTTGGCAAGATGTAAATTCGCCTTAACTACTATTCAACTGAACAATTTCGTCTGCAAGCTGCTCATCACTACGATTCATCACTTGAAGAATATAAATCAATTATTCTCCCTTTTTCGTCATTACCCACGGACACTTCTGTATTTTTCAAAATTTTTTTCGTCCCGTTTCATCATATGCCTGAAAAATTTGAAAAACTTTTGATGGGATGAGGTTACTATTATCCATAATATTATGTATTTCGGCACCCGCAACCCTTTGAAACAGTAAATTATCCTGAGGTATAGTCACTATTCAATATGCCATCTCTGTCTCAACCATTTAGATTGGCAGCTCTTCCAAAAATTGCGTCGTTGAGCAATTTTTCTTTACAAGCGAATTATGTGCAAGTTGCAGATGGCACCTTTAATGAATCGACAAATAACATAACCCTAGGTATTTCGGGATCATCTGTATCTCAATACATTATTAATCCTACACCCAAGCTGATATTCGACTACCCAATACCCTCTACAAATATCATCACTGCATGCAATGCTGGAGAAGCCCAAGTTAATATCGAGGACAAAGATAACAATGAAAAGGTTATCAACTCCCAAACGAAAAGAAATATAGAAATCTGGTCTTTTGGTTTAATGGTAAATAAGGGTAATTATACGCTGAATGTTATCACTAAAGTTCTAGAAAATACCATCAATAACACAGATGAAAATTTGGTTGAGAATAAAATTGAAAACAATGTATACACAGGTTCAGAAGGCTTGCTTTCTCAATATAAGATTAAAGCAAAAGCAAAAGTCATGAGCATCAAGATCGACACCAAAAATAATTTAATAATTGCCATTTTACAGAACGGGTTGATTGAATTTTATGATTTCAAATTAAAACTGTTGCATTCGTTTGACATCTCATACGACAATTTGAAATATGCTAAATGGTTCACTGAGAATGGAATTGAATTTATTTTTGTCCTCTGTCCATTACAGGATGACAAAGTCTGCTATAAGTTGCTCGAGCTAACAGATTATGAAAACAGAGAAAACTCACCCATAAAAGAGTTGTCATCTACAATCATCGAAGGGTTTTCCTTTGATGATTCGAAGCTTTGTTATCAATTCGGTAAACTCTACAAATTAAATAAAGGAAAAATATACGTTTACTCATTACCACACTGTCAATTACAACAGGTTATCGAGCTTCCTTTGATTAATAACTCAGATTTCGAACACGACTTAATTTCTTTTCAACCTGTTTCAGTAAATAGAGTTTTATTGACTGTGAACAATATCGTTTATCTTCTAGACTTACTACATTGTTCAACTTTAGGCCAGAGAGAATTAAGTCACGTAAAAACGTTCCAATTATTAAATACCGCGGTGATTAATTCAGAGAAATCACACAGCTCAAAAACAATAGCGATTGGTATCTCGACGAAGAATGGTGCAAACCCAACGTCCTCGTTGGAAATAATCAACATTGATGTTGGAACTAATACTCTTAAGGACTCATTAGGTAAAAGTTTCCAAGCTGAAAAAAAAGATAGCTCAGTTATACTAAAACCACTATTTGACGATGAAGAAGTAACTGAAAATATGGTGAAACGTAACAACATTGACGGGGATATAAGTATTCCAACTTTCCAATACGATGAAATTATTGTAAAGCTTTCAGCTCTTAAAAGTAATGACATCACCTCATTTGATGATATATTTTTCAAAGATCTAAAGATTAAAGAAGAACACTACACAGAAAAAGATAGATTCATTTCCGATCTTGTATTTTTGAATAAGGTGTTAGATCTAATTTTTGAGAAGTTTAACGGAAATGACTATCCAAAAACTTTAACGTTTTTACTAACCCACCCACTGTTTCCCTTGGATCGCACAAGAAACCTGTTATCTCTTTTAAGGGATCAACCGAGATTATTCAAACAGGCAATTGTAACATGTCCAAACTTGCCATTAAATGAACTACTTGAGGAGTTGTTTTCTATTAGAAAC
Organism: Saccharomyces mikatae IFO 1815; assembly: GCF_947241705.1. Taxonomy (NCBI): domain Eukaryota; kingdom Fungi; phylum Ascomycota; class Saccharomycetes; order Saccharomycetales; family Saccharomycetaceae; genus Saccharomyces; species Saccharomyces mikatae. Next base: position 397,585 of record NC_079261.1, on the reverse strand, counting down.
AAAGAGCTATTACTGGACATCTCATTTAGAATTTTACAGGATTTTACAAGGGACTCTATAAAACAAGAAATGAAAAGGCTAAGCAAATTAGATATTCAAAATTTCATTGAATTTATGACAAGTACCGAAAACGACAACTCACTAGAAGGCTTTAACCATAGTCAAAGTACGCAGCTGTTTCAACTTTTGTCGCTAGTGCTGGATTCTATTGGGCTTTTTTCATTAGAGGGTGCCCTTTTGGAGAGCTTAACCTCATATATCGACAAACAAGTGAAAATTGCTGAAAGAAACACCGAATTATGGAATTTAATTGATATAAAGAGTTCTCAACACGGTTTTACTAACTTGGCTTTTGAGAGCGCATCTTCTCAGAAACAAGCCTTGCCCACTTACACCATGGAATACTTGGACATTTAGAATGGGCATATAGTTAGTTGTATAGTATAATACCTACTTAACAAAAAAGGAACAATTATATAGCATTTACCTTGGTTACTGACAAATTGATATTCTCACTAGAGAGTATATTAAGCTTTTTGGATTTTTTGAAGTCGACTTATACTTTCGAGGAATTCAAAAGTGAATAAGTATTACGTAACATTGAAATGGTGTGAAAAAGATGAGATAAGCTAGTTTTAAAACTAGTTTGAATAAAAAAGAGAGGCAAATGCTTACAGTTCAAATTCAAATCTCTTCTCCTCCTTAGGAGCGCTTACTGAATACTGCCGCACGTCTTCATCTGAACTATAAATAATTCTCTCTATAAAGGTAGCCTTTGTCGAATCCTTACTTATGAGTAAAACTATTTGAGAGCGTGTTCCATAAAAGTCACCATCTGGAATTGAGGCACCTAAATCATCGCCCGGGGGCCTTCGCAAAGGTGGCACATATATTGTGCTCATGGTCACATTAGGGTCCACAAGCATTTGCAAGACATCTGGTTTTGAAACAGTACCTGGAAGAGAGGACTTCGAGGCCAGTTGAAAGCAGCTTGATATTATGGTCTCCTCATCTAAACCAATGTTATCTGAGACTAAGTCCTCTAAACTGTCACGTGCTAACTTTACCTTCTCCCAAGCTTTCTCTGGTATACTGGAGGTGTTATAAAATCTACCGTTAGAAATAACCATGTAAGAATCAAGATCTTTCCTACAGGTAGAACTCAATACATCGAAAGTTCTTCCTAAAGAATCAATAACTTTATATTGTTTTTCTATAACATCACCATAGAAAAAATTAAAATCGCCTGTAGCTTTTAGCCCATCGTAGTGATTCCCAAACTTGCTGTAACTATCCCAATCTTTAAAATTTGCTTCATGGTTCGATAGAAAGATATAAGGCAGCAGACCGCGGGATTTTGATTTTATAGTACTTCGCTCACTACCAAGCTTTAGATTAAGAATAGTGGCTAATTTTCCTTCTTTATTTATGCCAGACCAAGTGCCAAATTCTTGCCCTTCCTTTGATGTTCTGGCCAGGTCATAGGGTGAAAGGATAAAATCATCATTGTGCCAACATGTGGCATGTGTTTTTCTTGCCAAGAATTCGTCTCTATTAGATATTAAGATGAGTTCGTAGTCAGGGTGTGCCCTTGTGGCCATTAAAATGCACATGATTAAGCCCTTAGCTTTTGATCTTTGATACTTTTACTACAAGTCGCTAATAAACGTATGCGTTTGTTTTCTTTTCTGTCTTACCTATATATCATTCCATGTTACTCCACTTTAAGGGGGAGGTTACTTTTTTAACGTTTTTAGGAATAAAACGAGAAAGTCGAAAAACTATCTAGACGCCAAGGATAAAATGAAGACATAAAAGAAAAAACATGCTTGGAGTAGGGACACAGTAAAATTAAGGCCATTATACTACTCTTAATCGAAAATCCTATGAAAGAAACCTTTAATCCCCTTTTCTGATTTATGTTTTTGGTACTGTTCAATTTTCTTCTTATTTTTCTCTACTGCCATGTTCAACTTGTTTGGCTCCAAAGAAGAGCCTTGAGAATTTGTAGTAACCTTGGATCGGGTGGAATGTATATCGGTATGGTCGTTATTATGTTCTTTTTTGGTTGAGGAAACGCGAGAGTCCTCTCTCCTTAATGTTTCAAGCGTTTTCAACTTTACCAACCCAGTTTCAGTCTCTAAACGGTATTCTTCTGGGAATGTGGCATCGTGGGCTGAGTTTGTTACCGGGGCGGTAATGTCTGGAAGAGCTTTCTTTTTCAGGTTTAATCCATCCTCTTTTAAAGAATCCAATGTTTCTGAGGTACCCTCCAATGCATTCTGGGTGACCATCTTTTCTATCGAGTTCGAGGTTGGTCGTTTTAAAGTACTGGAACTATGGTGAGAGTGCACATCTGAATGACGATGTTGATCGTCTAAAATGTCATCATTCTCCGATTGCCCTTTTCCAACGATAGTATCATTCTTCATAAGAGGCTGGTCTGGAAGTTGAGAATCTTTGAACCCAGTGAACGGCTCTGGTTTGTAAGAATCAATAGACGAAAATGATGATATATCTTCGTACTCATTATCAGTAGTGACTGTAACAGATGGGACAGGCATGATCTACGTTATTACTTTACTATAACTTTTAACTTCTTGTTGCGGATATAAACTAACTGCAAAACTACACAACGTGAATAGTAATGGTATTATAATAAAAAAAGCAACGGTTTTTCTCGTAACAGAGCTTTCAAGTCCATTGACTATGTAGTTGCTCATCGATGAATATCTTCACTTTTTGTTTTACGATAGGGGCCTCACTAACGAAAATCGCGCAGTAAAATTTCCGGAAGTGAATAAGTGAGTATAAATTTTTTTATATAGGTAAGCTCTTACAAGACCACTTATACAGAAGCAGGAATGTCCTGCTTTTATTTGGTGTTTGTCTGAGTTACTGCTGACAAAATACAAAAAGAAAAAAAGACCAAAATAAGTGCGTGCTTATGCGCTGACAAGTGTGTAGCCGAGTAATTCTTTAAATCTAGTGTCCTTGATGCACATGACCATTAATGCAACCTCCACGTACAATGCTAAATTCTCTTCTTTCATTTTTTTCAAAGAGCTAGAATCTATAACCCATAGTATGGAGTCCGTTTCTGTTTCGATGGTAAGTTTCTGTTCTCTAGGCATAGCATTCCCTGGTGCAATGATTTTCCCGAAACATGTGCCATTTGAAAAAATCTCGTACAAGGTACCCTGTGGCAATTCATATGTTGCCTTCAACATACCTGTTTCTACCAGAAAGAAGACGTTGTCTGCATGTAGTAAAAGTGATTGACTTGCTAATCTCCGCCTTGTGAAGTAGGGGCATAGCTGTGCCCAAAACTTGATTTCCTTTTCTCTCACCTTTTGAATTTCAGATATTATATCAGGTCGATATTGCTTTAATGCAAATAGCAATATAGGTAAGACTGGTTCATCATCCTTGTACTCCTTCTTGAAGTTTTTCACTGCCTGCTCATCATTTACAAATACATTTTGTGCTACAGAAAGCATTTGATAATTACGCGGAGTGTTGGTCGGCAGTGACATTAGATTCCTGACAGGATCTATGTTGTTTCCTTTATTTAATCCATTCCCTAATGCATTAATATTTTTATTTTGAGTGGCTGCCATTACTGCAGATACAATGTTATTCTGCTTTCGTTCTTCTAACCGTTCTTTCGCTTTTATCCTTAGCTGTTTATACTGGAAGAGAAATTCATTTTCACACCACTCCAATGCACTGTTTAAATCAGCGAACAGTTCCACATCATTTAACAATCCCACATTATTAAAGGCATTGTATATGCGGTCTCTTTCCCTAATTGAAGATATAATTAGTTTAATTTTTTTGGTTTCGGTGAATCTTTTAATTCTATTAAAGCCTTCTGCCGCAGAATAGTCAATGTTATCGGCATTAATATTTTTAAAGTCCAAAATCAAGTATTTTATTCTTCGTTTTGTTGCATCTTTATTACTTATCTGCAATAATTTCTCAATTTTTTCTTCAATAGATAAAATTGTTCCGAAAAACAAAAGGTTTTGAAGTTTCAGAACATATATTTGTTCACCAATACCATCTAAGAACTTTGTCTGAACGTAGTCACGATATACTGTACTTTTCGCGACGTTCCCATTATACTCACCGTTAATCGTTTGCAATTTTGTACTATCAACCAAGAATGAAAAACATGCGATTAAAATACCAACAATAATACCCAGAACAAAGTCGAAGATTCCCATCGTAAAAACAATAATCACAACGGTTAGATATTCAAACCTATTTAGTTTGTTCCAGGTATCAATCAATGCTTCAACCAAAAGTTCATAACCTAATAGGAAAATCAAAGAGCCCACTATACAGATTGGAATGAACGATATAATGACTGGACCAATCATCATGATGCAAATAGTTAAAGCTATCAAAAGAAAACCAGCAAATGAGGAATCAGCACCTGCTCTAATAAACAGAACACTATTAGTGTATACCAAATAGTTTTGAACAGAACCTAATAACCCACTAAAAAAGTTGGAATAACCATGTGCGATCAATTCCCTATCAACGTCGTATTTGTCCATTTGGAGCGACATGGCTAATGCTGGTACATTTATAGGAACGTGTAAAATACCGAAAAATGTCAATGCCATCATCGTTGGTATTTGTTGTAAAACAAGTGACCAATGAACTTTATGGACATTGAATAATTTATAATGATCGTACCATTTGCTATCTGAGTTGGCAATGGGAAAGATCCATCCTGCTGCTCTCAAAGTATCCAAAGACAATGTAGGAATGATCGCAACAATAAAATGAAACAAAACCAATGTCAAGATGTAAAAGCTTGGCAAAACAAGGGAATTCTTGAAATAGCGCTGAGTTCCAATCAAAATTACTGTCAATATAACAGGCAATAACCATTTTGCCAAAGTATCATAATTTGTGAACAGTCCTAAAAAAAAGGGCCACGAATACTCAAATTTGGCGACCCTCGTTGTGACTTCGATACCTGTAATAATTAAGAAATAACCTACACCCCCAATACAGCCGATCAATATATGCCGTGGGAAAAACCCTACTATTTTCCCAAGTTGTAGTTTACCCAATACATAAAAAACAGTGCCTGTAAGCATAGAACTTATCACATAGCAAAAAATTGTTGTTGTTATAATTTCGTCATCATCACCTGCTAGCGCCTCTTTCACAGCCAATGCCATTGTGTGATAAAACGGAGTGATCTCAATCATTTCGCTACCAATTCCCGATGGGAAACTAGAGCAACCCCCAGAATACACGGCTTGTGATATTATAGTAGATATATAAAACATGGAAATACCAGTGGGTCCTAAATGAGAAAAAACTGGTTCCGTAATTGGAAAAATGATCATACCATAAGATAAGGCATCTAAAATGTTCAAAAGCAAACCTAGTACCGCGGCTGGTAGATAATGTATAAACTTGGAAGGAAAGGACGTGCACAAACGCCTAAAATTTCTTGGTCTAGAACGTAAATTATGTGAGGAGCGGAGAGATTGATATCCGCCTTCGTAATCATCTTCTAGTTCTGATGTCAGCCCATTTTGCAGCCCACGATTTCGATCGTCGTTAATATTAGACGATGCTGGGCTAAGTAATAATCTAGAGTATTCATCTGAATACTCTTCATCAATATCCTCTTCTATTGTGCGCATGGATTGATCATCTTTTCTGTCACCACTATCTATAATGTCCATATAATCTTTGATAGTCGGAGAATTTTCCTCCACAGAGGAAGAGCAAAATTCGTTGGACAGCTGAGCAGTCTGCCTATGCAAGTTTTCTGATCCGTGTATTACTTTGGGATGTTGTTTGTTTGACAAGGGGAGTTTTGAATCTGACATACTGTTGATCATAGGTGAGTTTCCACCTGTAAAAAACCCACTCATGTATGAACGGCATAATGGAGGTGACATTGCACTAACACTTGCTCTATGCATCTTGTTAATAGATGAATCCTGGTTTATTCCCAGAGATACTGATATGGCCTCCGAAAGCGAGGAATTACTCCTGCGTCTCCTAATAGTCCTTCCCATTTCTTGAATCAGCTTTTTGAGATTTTATAGTATCTTACTTATAAATCAGTCCTCTTCCTGAGATAAAGAAGTCTTTTGCTTAACCTTTACCTGATTCCTTATCAACACTGCTTCTTTATTGAAAATGAAGAATGGTTGCAAGAGAGAAGAGAAAAAAAAAATGCAAACAATATAAAAAAAATGAGTGATTGGCTGAAACTATTTTGTTACAGCAATGATTCAGAATTGTTCACAGAAATAAGAAGACCCATATGATCTAATTATGACTGATATATATAATTATAATCCCACGCATTTTGGTGATCGCTCAGGGACCGATACGTAGGAAAAAGAGCCCTGATAGCGCGAACTTCCTAGGGAATTTTCATCTCACAATATAAAGATAGATGGAAAAGAAAAGCGAGATAAGAGATTAAGTAATCAATCCCCTGGGCTGTTTTTTTATGCAGTCCACTGAGAGATCAAACTTTGATTAACGAATTTAAGGATCGACATGTTAAAAACTTTTACGATATATATAAACAAAAATAATTACTCATAACACCACAATTCCTATTCTATATATTGATGAAAAGAAAGGGTTCAACTTGAGTCACATTAAGCACCGACGTGCTTTTCATGAATTTTGGCATATCTACCTGAGGGATCTTCAGCACAACCCCAGTCGGCCTTGGGTACCCATCTCATGACGGTATTGGCAGCCGTCTTTTGAGGAAACCAAGCATCAAACTTCAGTCTGTACCAATAAGCCTCCTTGGTAGTTGGAATGTCATCGCCCCAATCAGCCTTTGGATTCGCGAACATGGTGTCTGAAATGACTCTTTCAGCAGTATCTCTTAGACCGTCGATCCATGAGTAACCGACACCGTCTGAAAATTGTTCCTTTTGTCTCCATAGGATTTCTTCTGGCAGGTATGGCTTAACATCGGGTTCATTTGTTGTGTCGAAGGCCTTTCTTAAAATGTACTTTTCGATTTTTCCTTCCTTTGGTTTGATCATCTTATCCTTCGGATCAATATTCATACACAGTTGCAAAAAGTCTTTGTCCAAGAATGGAACACGAGCCTCCAGACCCCATGCCATAGTAGATTTGTTGGCTCTCAAACAATCAGCTAAGTGCAAGTTCTTGACACGTTGCACGGATTCTGTGTGAAATTCTGCTGCAGAAGGGGCTTGTGCGAAATATAGATAACCACCGAATATTTCATCTGAACCTTCACCGGAAAGAACCATCTTGACACCTTGAGCCTTGATCTTTCTAGATAACAAGAACATTGGAGTGGAAGCTCTGATAGTGGTAACGTCATAAGTTTCCAAATGGTAGATCACGTCATCCAAGGCATCCAAACCTTCTTGTAATGTGAAGGTGTGCTCATGATGAATAGAACCAATGAATTTGGCAACTTTTCTAGCAGCTTGTAAATCAGGCGCATTTGGTAGACCAATTGCAAACGAGTGCAGACGTGACCAACCGGATGTGTGTAAATGACCTTGGTCGTCGATACCTGCGAGTTGCTTCTCGTCAACACTGGATTCTTCGTTGACATCTGCGTTAGCCTTCTCCGTTTCACGAGCAGCAATTGCGGCAATCAAAGAAGAGTCTAGACCACCAGATAATAGAACACCGTATGGAACCTCAGCCATAAGCCTCTTTCTAACGGCTTTTTCTAAGCTGTGTCTAATGGCAAGATAATCAACTGGTGTAGATGGAATACGTTTTTCATCCAACCAATCTGGGGTGAAGTAACGAGTAATCTTGTCAGTTTGAGAATCATAGACATGACCTGGTGGGAATGCAATGATACTATCACAAACGTCGGTTAAACATTTTAGTTCAGAGGCAAAGTAAACAGTCTTAGGAGATTTAGAAGAGCGTCCCATATATAAAGTGACAACACCAATAGGATCTCTTGCAGCGACGATACGGTCTTTCTTGGCATCATATATGCAAAACGCAAACATACCGTCCAAATATTTTGGAGCATCAATATCGTGTTCCAAATACAATGGTATGATGGGTTCACAGTCACTAAAAGTTTGAAACTTGTAATCAGAGCACTCCTCTCTTAGTTGGATGTGGTTGTAGATCTCACCATTAACACCAAGCATATATTCACCGTCAGCTGAAGTGATCGGTTGGGCACCAGAATCTAAACCAACAATAGCCAACCTCTCATGAACGAAGATGGTGGAATTCATAACAGCGTTACCGGACCAATCTGGTCCACGGTGTCTGATCCGCTTGGATAATTGAAGAGCTTTTGGTTTGAAACTATGAATATCATCATGTTTGAAGGCTGCAAAGATACCACACATGTTTAGTTAGAAGTAAGTTTTTTTGTTTTACTTACTTTACCTGAAAGCAAAAAGAACAGAAAATTATATAAACTTTCAAAATCTTTTAAATATTTAATTCGAGACAAAGAGATAGGACTGAACTTTAATGACTTTTCTCTAGAGAAATCTTGTTATGGGTCGATGTGCTTAGAAAATTTGCAAAAAACCCACGCCGTGCGGCACCCATATGTAAGTAAAGATTTACAAGTATAAAAAACATGTAGGCCATTTATCGCAGGGTCCATTGCTACTGAGGTATGACTTCACAGATCTTAAAATAGCTGTCAAGTCAGAAGAATGGATCCAATAAACGAGTTTTAGTCATCCAGGAAGTAGAGTTCGGACGGTACACCTAATGCATACTGTCCTGTCGTACTATCCGCAGTTTTGATATTCCTCCTCCAAGTAGATACGGAGCCCTTCAAATGATTTCTTTACTAAACTAGATCAGGCTCCACCTTAATGAGAGGTATTATAAGTTCCAACTAGAAATAAGCATGAACTCATTTCGTTTATGCTTTGTTTAAGAGAATGTTATTCTTAAGAACGATCTTGCTCTTCTTTTACATTGTTTAATGTGTAATATAAAATCGTTTTGCACGTACGATACCGCTACACATGTTACTACACTACTTTGAGAGAGAAAGAAAGAACATAAAAGTCATCAGAAAAAAACATATTCAGCTGAGTAACAATTGTCTATCACATCAAAAAATGATGAGGCAAAAATGGTCTCTAGCGGGATCGAACCGCTGATCCCCGCGTTATTAGCACGGTGCCTTAACCAACTGGGCCAAGAGACCAATATCTGTTGAAAGTTGTTGTATCTTAAGATGAGATACGTCAGTATGACAATACATCATTCTAAACGTTCATAAAACACATATGAAACAATCTTATAACGAAACGAACAGATTGAACAACATAAGGTAAAACTCTGCTTTTCCGAGCTGAACTAATCAAATGTATAAATACCTGAACAATTAGTTAGATCCGAGATTCCGCGCTTCCACTATTTAGTATAAACTATATCTTATATAATATATAGGATAAGTAACATCCCGTGAATTAAGTTGATAAGTCGTTTTGACAATAAGTTACTTCCCTAAGATAGTATATTAGGATTGTCAAGACATCCCGGTATTACTCGAGCCCGTAATACAACAAAAGTTGTCTGTTGTTTCATATGTTATAACACTCATTAGTGGAAGCGACTGTGTTGAAGAAATAGTAGTAATTACTAAAAAGGGTAATTGTTAACCACAACTGAAACTGTTGGAATAAAAATCAACTACCGTCTATCAACTAGTAGTCATACTGCTAGTATATTGAGATAATAGTGGCGAGATATGAGATAATAGTGGAGTTTGATGTAATTGTTGGGATTCCATTTTTTATAAGGCAATAATATTAGGTATGTAAATATACTAGAAGTTCTCCTCAGGGATTTAGGAATCTATAAAAGGGAATCTGCAATTCTACATAATTCTGTATATGCTTTGATTGTCATTTTATATGTTGTCAGTCATTATCCTATTACATTATCAATCCTTGCGTTTCAGCTTCCACTAATTTAGATGACTATATCTCATCATTTGCGTCATCTTCTAACACCGTATATGATAATATACTAGTAACATAAATACTAGTTAGTAGATGATAGTTGATTTATATTACAACAGCATACTATATATGCCAAATAATATTGCCTTTTACAACAATGGAATCCCAACAATCATCTCAAAATTCATTCATTTCTCAGAAACGAACTTAGACACTCTAATCAAAACAGTACTAATAAACAACATATATAAATAGTAGTATTCCAGGAAACTAAAATGCAATGCAAGACTTGATATATAGAAGAACAAGTTAAAATTTGGACCTGAGATTTTTCTTTAATACTTTGATAAGTTCGCTAGGTGACAATAGAGTTATCATCACGACAGTTGTACTAATATTGGCGTGTCTTAATAATCCTGACATATAAGATCTGCCTGATAATTCATCAACTGCGATTGTAGTCCTTTCTTGAATATTTTACTTTCACCTTCCTTGAAATGGCATTTTGTGTTTCATTTTCGGTTGGATCGCTAAAAACCATGAAAAAAACGACAGTGGGAAACTGAAAAACTTCACAGATGAGGTAAAAAAAAAATTGATCAATTTGGCCCATGAAGCTGGAAACTGAAATTAAACAGCTTTTAAAAAGTGGTATTTCAGAGGCAAGAAATACTGCATACCTTAATACCATTAAACATCTCTAAACTATGTCAACCCCCACAGCATCTGATTGTGCCAAGGCTCTCGAAAGGAAGAATGAAGGTAACGTTTTTGTAAAAGAAAAGCATTTTTTGAAGGCCATTGAGAAATATACAGAGGCAATTGATCTAGATGCAACACAGTCTATATATTTTTCAAATAGAGCATTTGCTCATTTTAAGGTGGATAACTTTCAAAGTGCTTTGAATGACTGTGATGAAGCCATTAAATTGGATCCTAAAAATATCAAAGCTTACCATAGGCGTGCATTATCTTGTATGGCTTTGTTAGAATTCAAGAAGGCAAAGAAAGATTTGAATGTACTTTTAAAGGCAAAACCCAAAGACTCTGCTGCTACTAAGGCCTTAGTTACATGTGATAGATTTATTAGAGAGGAGAGATTTAGGAAAGCCATCGGAGGTGGAGAAAATGAAACTAAAATCAGTTTGTGTCAAACTTTGAACTTGAGCTCTTTCGATGCTAACGCAGACTTAGCCAACTATGATGGTCCCAAATTAGAATTTGAACAGTTATATGACGATAAGAATGCATTTAAAGGTGCAAAGATCACGAACATGTCTCAAGAGTTTATTTCGCAAATGATTAACAATTTGTTTTTAAAGGCAAAACATCTCCCAAAAAAGTACGTCGCAGCTATTATCTCACATGCAGACACTTTGTTTCGTCAAGAGCCTTCTATGGTGGAATTAGAAAATAATTCTACTCCCGATATAAGGATATCAGTATGTGGTGATACACATGGCCAGTTTTATGACGTTTTGAACCTATTTCGCAAGTTTGGTAAAGTAGGCCCTAAGCACACATATCTTTTTAATGGTGATTTTGTTGATCGTGGTTCTTGGTCGTGTGAAGTTGCACTATTGTTCTACTGTCTGAAAATACTTTATCCAATGAATTTCTTTTTGAACAGAGGTAATCACGAGAGTGACAACATGAACAAAATTTACGGGTTTGAAGATGAATGTAAATACAAATACTCACAAAGGATTTTTAATATGTTCTCGCAAAGTTTTGAAAGTCTGCCATTAGCTACTTTAATTAATGATGATTACCTTGTAATGCATGGTGGCCTGCCAAGTGATCCTTCAGCAAGTTTATCGGATTTCAAGAATATTAACAGATTTGCTCAACCACCAAGAGATGGTGCCTTCATGGAACTATTATGGGCAGATCCACAAGAAGCCAATGGGATGGGCCCCTCACAACGTGGTCTAGGACATGCTTTTGGACCTGATATTACGGAAAGATTTTTAAAGAACAACAAATTGCGTAAGGTATTTAGATCTCACGAGTTGAGAATGGATGGTGTACAATTCGAGCAGAAAGGTATGCTAATGACAGTTTTTAGCGCTCCGAACTATTGTGATAGTCAAGGTAATCTTGGAGGTGTTATTCATATTGTTCCTGGTCATGGCGTTTTACAGCCCGGTAGGAATGATGACGAGAATCTACTGATTGAAACATTTGAAGCTGTTGAACATCCAGATATTAAGCCAATGGCCTACTCAAATGGTGGATTTGGCTTGTAACACATGCCTTCTTATTGATTTGGTATATTATTAGAAGTAAGAAATCTAAGAAGAAAAATAATATGAGCATACGAAGTAAAAAAGTAGCAATTTTTTTCTATATTATCTATTGTTGTATACGACAAGGTTTCCCAGTAAGGTAAGTATATCCTACCCTGTCAAGCAAAAGAACTCCTCCAAAAAACTTATTTTAGAAAACACTCACGATGGGGGTCGAACCCATAATCTTCTGATTAGAAGTCAGACGCGTTGCCATTACGCCACGCGAGCAGTTGTAATCATACTTTGTTGTATTACGGGCTCGAGTAATACCGGGATGTCTTGACAATCCTAATATACTATCTTAGGGAAGTAACTTATTGTCAAAACGACTTATCAACTTAATTCACGGGGTGTTACTTATCCTATATATTATATAAGATATAGTTTATACTAAATAGTGGAAGCGCGGAATCTCGGATCTAACTAATTGTTCAGGTATTTATACATTTGATTAGTTCAGCTCGGAAAAGCAGGGTTTTACCTTATGTGGTTCAATCTGTTCGTTTCGTTATAAGATTGTTTCATATGTGTTTTATGAACGTTTAGAATGATGTATTGTCATACTGACGTATCTCATCTTAAGATACAACATACTTCTTCTTAGTACTCAAAGTATAATACCTGGTGTGAGAATACATCATCTCATAACGTTCATTAAACACTTATCATACAACTTGTTCGAATAAGCGATTACAACTATACGTCTTTCGTATAAATTGGAGTAGGCGAATTTTAATAATAGAATTTACTGCAGTAGTAAGATAAAGATCTATTAATTGTCCAGAACTTAGTATATAAGAAGATGAGTTATCACCCAAATCTTATCATCATTGTTCTGAGTTATTTTCGAATCATTGGGTTTAATATAATCAATCAGCATGTGTTTCATATACCTCTCTTAGATAAATTAAGAAGGAACGACTATTCTTAATTATTACAACTTACTAAACAACTAATTATCAACAAAAAGTAATTTGTTATTCAAAAATATTGGAATAAGAACTGACAATCCTGTGCTTAATAGTAACCATGTTACTAATATACGATAATATACGGTGTTAGAAGATATCATAAAGATTGAGAAACAGTCATCCATTTTAGTGGAAGCTGAAACGCAAGGAAATGATGCTGTAATAGGATAGTGAATGACAGCATATAAAACAAGAGCACAAACAAATATATCATTGTGTTGAACCATCGATTCCCTTTTGTCAGTTTTTATATCCTCGAGGAGAACTTTTAGTACATTCTACATACATAATAATATTGCCTTTATCAACAAAGGAATCCCAAAAAATTAGCTCAAAATTACTGCCATAATTACATTTTACTTAAACATCTATGCCATCCAGTTGGCCCATGCCAGCACTATGAATATTCGTTCAATGATGAGCCGCTTGTTCCAATAATGTATTTTAATAGCGATTAGTGGATAAACAACCTTTAACCTAGCACGTTTATTTTTATAAATCAGGTACTATTCAGTATTAATTGCAAGAAAAATTCTTGTTTTGGTATATATATATATATGTGTATGTGTGTGTGTGTGTGTATTTTATTTCTACTAAATTAATATAAGTTTCTGGAACCATAATTTAAAAATAGTTAATACAGTTATTTGTTGTGCCGTTCGAGTTTTCAAATGTAAGATGATCATCTTGAAAACTCCACTCAGTACCTTGAAAGTCTGACGACTTTCCTCTCGGGAAGAGTTCATTCAATTTATCAACGTCATTTTCTACCGTTTTGAACGAATAGTTCTCATTGGTTCTTTGGTATCTGTATCTTAGTAGTATCGTCAGGGGAACAATAAAATCATCCAGTGAAGACCTTAATAAAGACATCATATCATTTTTGGATGAAAATGATACTGCTTTCTGAAATATACGTTGCTTTTTTGAGGTAGATGCATGCATTTTCCTTTTGAAGGCTATTTTTATGAGATCCCTCTTTCTCGTAGTATCGGTTGAGGATAAAATGTCCAGTTCTTTAAGTTGCGAATTAGGTACTATGCTTAATAGTTTCTTGATCGACTCCTGTAACATTCCGATAGCGATTCCGCATTCATCAATGTTGTATTGGTTAATTGATAAAAATAGATATATCAAACTCTGCAAAAAATTTAGAAATAGTCCGTCTACTATTCGTCCACCTTGGCATTGTAATGCAGTATTATAAGATCCAATGCAAAGCTTGGCGTAAAAGACACTGGATTTGCCCAGATCTTTCAATTCTTGAGGCTCAAGGTCCACAACAGCATCTTTGCTAACTTTGGATCTCAATTTAGATAACGCCAGAATGATAATCCCTAGCTCTTGTAACAATTGAAATTCCAAAGACAACTGGTTGGTGAGATCGAGAACTTGTATCTCCTTGTCATCGTTTGTCGTGCCTATCTTACAGGTTTTCTTGAGAAAGCTGATTAATCCTAACCCTCTCTTTAAGTAAGTCCCACTAGTTGTCCATAAGCTGTTAGATGGCTGTGAAGATTCATACGCCCTGTGCAATGTTTCAACGCCGATGTCTTGATAGAATGTGGCCACGTTGATTAACGCTGTCACTATTTCCTCTTCTACGAGAGCTGCAGCGTTGCCAATCTGAGATCTGTAGGTCAGCAAGCCGTTAGCATATTTCAGCCAGATATCTATACACGTAATGATATCAACCTTGGACGAAGAGCTATCCGATGATGTTATGCAAGCATTCCGCAATAGAACTAGCTCATTTGGTATGGATGTTGTTATTTTGCTACTGTTGGACAGCTTGTATGGAAGTACCTTTGTAGACACTGAATTCTCACGCATGATTGTTTGTGATAGAATTGCCCTTCTCTTAAACAATTAACCTTGGAACAACCAGTTCTCGATTATGCTTCGTTTCTTGCGAAGATTCCTACAGGGGAGCTACGTCCGCACAGATGTGATTTTCGGCAAGATTTGAAGAGAATACTTTCCACTACACAGAACAAGCCAGAATAACACTCGTTCAAAAACGCACACCTGTTAAACTTGACATGGCGGTTACTCGCATAACCTCTTAAGTTAATTGTACAGCAGGAGAAGTTTCAACTGCTACCAACAGCCATGATTGCGTTCGGCACTCTTCGGCCGCTCAAAAAAATCCTATTCAGCTTCTATGGAAGGAGCTAGATAAGGCTAAACTACTTCTATATAAGCGCTACTCGGATCACCTTATAAAAGTAAAAGTTCCAAACAACATAGCCGCTTTACCCTCGTAACCTTTAACCTTCTCTGCTACAAGAAGAAGAAGCGGGGGAAGAACAGGGGCGATCATATGTCTTTTCTAGGTCCACTTTACTCTTCGCCACACATCCTCTCTGCTGCATCTTAACCATGTTAAACGTCTTAATAGCGATGCCCTACCAAAGTTGTACTTTTCTACGAACTTTGTTTTGCGCCTCCCCTCTCTTTTGCCATTGTCTTTCAGCTGGGTGCGGAAGAAAAGGCCCTGGTTGCTTATCTTTTCGGGCGTACGCCCCTCTTATTGGACGAGGCATCGCAGATAGCGATAACGATAAGATTCACAATTGTGTTACCTCATGGCTATGTAAACATAGAAGAGAAGAAGAAAGAAAAGAAAGCATTGATGGAATGTTTTTCATGAAAAAAAAAAAACCGGAAAAATGGTCAAGGTTTATATAGTACCGGCTACTAACGAGTCTGGGCTATGCAGTTCCTGGATAGTATTCTTGAAAGCTGATTATTTATATAGGTGCTCTTGCGATTTGTTTAGGTTTAAGGTCACAGGGTTATTGAGGTAACTAGACTGCAGTACGGGTGCTTATACAATTAACAGCATGGAAAGTCGATCTACAGGTCCTTTGACGACAGAGACTTATGATGGCCCCACTGTGGCCTTCATGATTTTAGGTGCGGCATTGGTATTTTTTATGGTGCCTGGGCTGGGATTCTTGTACTCTGGGTTGGCGAGAAGAAAGTCAGCATTAGCATTGATTTGGGTTGTACTAATGGCAACACTGGTTGGTATACTGCAATGGTATTTCTGGGGCTACTCATTGGCTTTTTCTAAGTCCGCTTCCAACAATAAGTTCATAGGGAACCTGGATTCATTTGGGTTTAGGAACGTATATGGGAAAAAGTTCGATGAGGATGTCTATCCTGAGCTAGCATATGCAACCTTCCAAATGATGTTTTCGTGTGTCAACTTGAGTATTATTGCCGGCGCTACTGCTGAAAGAGGTAGGCTGTTACCGCATATGGTTTTCCTCTTTATTCTAGCCACTATTGGGTACTGCCCTGTAACGTATTGGATTTGGTCGCCGGGTGGTTGGGCATACCAATGGGGGGTGTTAGATTGGGCAGGCGGTGGGAACATTGAAATCCTAAGCGCCGTTGCCGGGTTTGTTTACTCTTGGTTTTTGGGTAAAAGAAATGAAAAGTTGCTGATAAATTTCAGGCCTCATAATGTATCATTGGTTACTTTGGGTACGTCCATACTATGGTTTGGTTGGCTATTATTTAATTCAGCGTCATCATTATCTCCGAATTTAAGATCAGTTTATGCATTTATGAACACGTGCCTCAGCGCCATTACTGGTGGGATGACCTGGTGCCTATTAGATTATAGATCAGAAAAGAAATGGTCGACGGTCGGCTTGTGTTCTGGTATTATTTCGGGACTGGTAGCTGCAACACCGAGCTCAGGCTGTATAACTCTTTATGGTTCACTTATTCAAGGTATCGTCGCAGGGGTTGTCTGTAACTTTGCGACGAAATTGAAATATTACGCCAAAGTAGATGATGCCATGGATATCCTGGCTGAGCACGGAGTTGCTGGTGTAATAGGGCTAATTTTCAATGCACTTTTCGCAGCAGACTGGGTCATCGGAATGGACGGTGCTACAGAGCACGAAGGTGGCTGGATAACTCACAACTACAAGCAAATGTACAAACAGATTGCTTACATCGCTGCGTCGATTGGGTACACTGCCGCTGTGACGGCAATAATTTGCTTTGTGCTCGGGTACATCCCCGGTATGAAGCTAAGGATATCTGAAGAAGCAGAGGAATTAGGTATGGACGAAGATCAAATTGGTGAATTTGCGTATGATTATGTAGAGGTTAGAAGAGATTATTACCTATGGGGTGTAGAAGAAGATTCCCAACATTCAGATGTAAATCACCATGTGAGAGATGATCATTCGGCGGTTGACCGTAGCAGCACTGTCACTAATAGCTCTTCGGACGGAAATGAAGAAATTGTTCAATCCGAAAAAATCGTACCTATTCATCAAGAAAAACCCACTAGAAGGTAGAGAGATATCTTTCTTGATTCGGGGTTTTCCCCTTTTGATTTTCGTAAAGCCGTTTTATTTATTCCTTATTTAAGTTTCCATATACGTATAGATGTGCATTATGTATACGTTCAGCATTTTAATGATTCTTTTATCTAAATGAGTTCCTGTAACTGTGATTACTATTTCTTTTCAAAAGGTGACTGTGATCTAGTGTTAACTAGGCCTCCGTTAAAAAAATTATTGTTTTCCACAGCGCTTCCATTAGATATGGAATAATTAACAAAAAATCGACCCCAGTGAGGGTTGAACTCACGATCTTGCGATTAACAGTCGCACGCCTTAACCAACTTGGCCATGGAGTCTTCTATTTACGAGGAAATTACATATTCATTAGGTTTTGTTTTTCTAAATAGTCACAATTCTGTGGTTGGTTGATTCTCAGTAATTACTTTAAGGTAATCACCAGTTATGTTATATGCGTACAAAGACGCACTGTCCGAAGCAGTAAAAACAATCAACATATATAAATAGTAGTATTCTAGGAAACTACAATGTAAGACTAGATACATAGAATAGAAGAAAAAGTTGATGTTTAGACCAGAAGTTTCCTTATTACTTAAATAAGTTTGCGACGTGACAATAGAGGTACTGCGACAGCTCACTGATTGTTGGAATAAGTGATTACTACTATACATTTATTCATATAAATTGTTGTAGTTGATGACGAACATTCTTTAACATGATACTAATAATGTTAAGTAAATAATACTAACTTTCTTATGATGATACCAATTAAATTGGAGTAGGGAAATTCTAATAATAGAATTACCTGCATTAGTAAGATAAAGATCTATTAATTGACCAGAACTTAGTATATAAGAAGATGATTTATCACCCAAATCTTATCATCAATATTCCGAATTATGTCTGAACTATTGCGTTCAATATAACCAACCAGCGTGTATTTTCTATACCTCTCTTATATAGATTAAGAAAGAACGATATATTCTTAATTATTACAACTTACTAAACCACTGAATTATCAGCACTAATATTCCAGTGTCTTAACAATCTTAATATACAATATCTAGACGATACTAAGTGGCGGAAGAGGGGAACCATAAGGTCTAAACTGGTTATTTATGTATTTATAAGTTTCCGTAGACCGTCTAAGGAAGGCAGTAATTTGCCTGGTATAATCAATCTTGACTGTTTCATTTGGGGTTTTATAAATGGTTCTATTGAACATTTAGGATTGTGTATTATTATATCAAGGTATCTCATCTTTTGCTGCAACATATTTAATTTCGTCCTTTCCTTCTTCATCTCTTCACAATAAACTTACCCATTATTTTACAAACATAATCACTAATTAATCGGATAGAATCAAGTCCAATGTAATAGAATATGAATGAACTATCGTCTATCCACTAATATTCGCGCTACTAGTATATTATCATATACGGTGTTAGAAGATTAGAAACAGTCACTGAATTTAGCGGAACCTGAAACTTAGGGACTAGTAACGCAATAGGATAATGAATGACAACGTTTAAAACAGGAAAGTAAATAAATGTATATTATTACTAACCGGAATTGTCGCTTCCTTTTGTAGATTCCTATATCCTCGAGGGAAACTTCTAAATTATTCTGAATACAAACAATATTTCCTTTATTAACAATGGAACTCAACAATTAGCTTAGCATTCATACCAATCTCATAATGTGCTGTAATAGGTTTCTTCAAGTGGCTATTTTTTAACTAAATAGGAAGTGTGCTTTGCCCGGGTCTATATACTTTTTTCACCTAATCTTCAACAAGACAAGAAAACAAAGCTTGAAGAATATAGAATCATATATACAGAAAAAAAGAAATTGACAGTTGGTTGGAGCACACTTTTGTCTCTAAGCCAAAATGGACTTTCTAAATGATGATGAACTAGAGCTGGATTTGCCGGTAACTGCAGAAATATCCAAAGAGTTGTTTGGCACAGAAATTGAAAAATACCGTGAATCTCAGCATAATGGGGCCGATATTGCTAACTTTGATGTTGATAAGTTTTTAATAGAGAAGAATTTTCAGTTCCTTCCACTCGACTCCCTTATTAGAGATCTATCTGGGCTTTCACAGAAAATGGTACAAACATTATTAGAACAGATAAGAAGCAACTACGATGACTATTTGACTTTCTCCAGCACTTATACAGATGAGGAAAATGGAACACTGATGGATTTAGAAAGAACACAAAGTGACCTACAGAAATTTATGACCCAGTTGGATCATTTGATAAAGGAAGACATTACAGACACACAAGAGATCATAAAGGATGTCTTGGAATACTTGAAGAAGCTGGATGAAATTTATGGTTCGTTACGTAATCATTCACAACTGACTGAAGCACTATTACTTGGTAGAAAATTGAGTAAATCTCTTCATGAAATGTGCGGTATAGAGCCACTAGAAGAAGAAATCTGCTCTGGCTTAATCGAGCAATTGTATAGTTTGGTTACAGCGTCACGTCGAATATTGGAATCCTTTTCTGAGTCGAACTCGCCGTATATTCATCATTTGCGCAATGATTACCAAGACCTCCTGCAAGAATTTCAAATCTCATTAAAAATTTTAACCGAAAAGTGTCTTGAAAGCCCATCAAGTTTAAAAATTCTATCTTTGACATTAGTCTCCGTTATAAAACCTGCGTAACTGGTGGGGGTGGTTCTTTTGTTGACTTCAAGTATGGAGTTATAGAGGTTTCTTTTCAAAATTCACCCATACCATTCCTTGTGAGTAAGTCGGTCTTGTTACAATAGAGCAATATAATAGTTACATGATAATCTAGGGTAATTTGTACCATTGTTTAATGTCATCATTTTTAACGTATGCAGAATGGATAATTCTTCAAAAAAATTGTTTCTTGAAATGAGCAAAAGCAAAATCTCATCCTTCCAAATCAATGTTTACCAGCTCTTACTGAAACGATTGAAAGTTAGGACCAAGGATTCTTCCTACCACATTATTTCAGTGACTTTCGTTAGTTATATAGGACATACTTCGTTGACCAATTGAACACATGTTTGGTTTCGGCGGTAGTAGTAGCGGATTTGGAAGTAAACCAGCCGGTTCGACTGGGTTTTCATTTGGTCAGAATAACAGTGCCAATACTCAGCCTTCGGGTTCAGGATTTGACTTTGGAGGCAGTCAGCCGAATGCTGGTACAACGTCAACCGGAGGATTTGGTGTGAATCAATCCACGAATACCTTTGGAAATAATCAACAAAATAGTACCGGAGGTGGCCTTTTCGGCACTAAGCCTACTCTTGGTGGCCTGGGGAGTTCAACTACTAGTGCTTCAGGAACTACAGCTACTGGGACAGGTTTATTTGGCCAGCAAACTGCTCAACCTCAGCAGCCCACCACGGGAGGCGGGTTATTTGGAAGCAAGCCAGCTGCTACAAATGGAGGTCTTTTCGGCAACAGTGCACAAAACAGTAGTACGACAGGTGGTGGGTTATTTGTTAATAAGATGGGATCTACTGGCACACTGATGGGTGGCAATAACACGCAAAACACATCTACCATGAATGGTAGTGGGCTCTTTGGCGCCAAGCCTCAAAACACTACAGCGGTCTCGGGAGGATTATTTGGTGCCAAACCACTGGGTTCAGCAGCTAATGGTGGGCTATTTGGAAATAGCACCCAGAGTAACAATACTCTTGCGGGAGGCGGACTTTTCGGCCAGTCCCAGCAGCCTCAAACAAATACTACACCCGGACTTGGAAATACCCTTTCTACGCAACCATCATTTGCTTGGTCTAAACCTTCAACACAACCTAACTTACAGCAACAGCAACAACAGCAACAACAGCAACAACAATTTCAGGTACCGTTGCAACAAACGCAAGCAATTGCTCAACAGCAGCAGCAGCTTTCCAATTACCCTCAACAAATCCAAGAACAGGTCCTGAAATGTAAAGAATCATGGGATCCAAACACTACGAAAACGAAATTGAGAGCATTTGTATACAATAAAGTGAATGAAACTGAGGCTATTTTATACACCAAACCAGGACGAGTACTCCAAGACGAGTGGGACCAAGCGATGGAAAAGAAACCTTCTGCTCAGACAATTCCTATTCAGATATATGGGTTCGAAGGCTTGAACCAACGTAATCAAGTACAAACTGAAAATGTCGCACAAGCTAGGATCATTTTGAATCAAATTTTGGAGAAGTCTACGCAGTTACAACAAAAGCATGAATTGGATACCGCATCCAGAATCCTGAAGGCGCAATCACGAAATGTAGAGATTGAAAAAAGAATCTTAAAATTAGGTACGCAACTGGCAATTCTAAAGAACAGAGGACTACCATTAGGTATTGCAGAGGAGAAGATGTGGTCACAATTCCAAACATTACTACAACGGAGTGAAGATCCTGCTGGTTTAGGTAAGACTAACGAACTTTGGGCAAGGCTTGCTATTCTAAAAGAGCGTGCTAAAAACATCTCTAGTCAATTAGATAGTAAATTGATGGTTTTCAATGACGATACTAAAAACCAAGACAGTATGTCCCAAGGCACCTGTGAAGAATCTAATGATCGTATCAACAAGATAGTGGAAATTCTGACGAACCAACAACGCGGTATAACGTACTTGAATGATGTTTTGGAGAAGGATACTGCTCTGGTAAAAGAATATAAAAATAAAACATAATCAGGTTGTATAAAGAATGAGTGTAATACATATATAGCATTACTAATCAATGTAATATAAGTAGACCTCTTCGATTTAAGGGAAACAGATTACTAAGGAAATAACGTTCTATCAGCATCAAACTAAAGTGCAAATTATGTTGTTTTTTCTATTGAATTATACATTCTATTAAAGAGAAAATATTGATGTGATTCTCTCCCGTTCCTAATGAGAAATTAGAAGGTTTTGCTGGGATAGAAGAATAAAAGAGATACATGAAGGTACAAAAACAGTGTGATCCTCGTAAGGAAGACTTCCCCGTTTATGATCTTGGCTTTTCCTTCTTTTCCTTCCATAAGGCCAACAAGGAGACACCAGAGACCTTAACGACCTTGAATCTAACACCTGGAATATCACCCTTAGCCTTACCCTTTCTACCGAAACCTGCTAGTAAGACTTCGTCATTTTCATCGACAAAGTTTAAACAACCATCGTTTGGAACGAAAGCAGTAACCTTCTTACCGTTCTTGATTAATTGAACTCTAACACACTTTCTGATAGCAGAGTTAGGTTGCTTGGATTCAATACCCAATTTTTCCAAAACAATACCTTTAGCATGAGAAGAACCACCAAATGGAGAAGACTTGAAGGCAGTACCTAACAATCTCTTCTTATAGTTGTTTTCGGCCCAACGGCTATAGTAATAATAATAATGAGAATAGTTAGTAAAAGATATTTATCTTAAGACACAGCCTCTTGTGATTGATGTGAGTTTGCCCTTGAACCAAAGATTTTTATTTCTATATTATAAGACTGTAAAAGTAATGAAAATCCATCTTCCATCGTCTATTACTTTTCTCATTTGAAATATTCCAGGGCCTTTTTACCAATTAGCGTCAAAATAAAAGTTCTTTATTCATCATTCCAGAGTTTACAACACTTCCTTTATTTAACGAAATCACGATAGGGGTCCATTTTCATTTCTAGTTAATTCAACATACTTATTTCTTCTATGGACACGCAACTTTCTAGCAGAGTTCAAACCTCTTGGTTTACCTTTACCCATCTTTGTTTATTTCCTGTTGGTTGAATATTCTTTAAAATTTTGACTACTATATCCCAGTATACCAAATATTATATTGTATCTAATTTAACATGCAGAAACCGTTAGCTGAATATTATCAGATGATAGCAGTATTCTGTCGGCGCAGAGAACTCAAACCCTGTCGTTGCTGCCGTGGGCACCTCACCAGAGTAGTTCCGCCAATATTAGGAAGAGTTCTCGTTGGTGCTGTCCCAGGAAGCTTCTGCAAACGGTGGTTTTTTGGAAGGCCCTTCGCCGGAAGGAAGGGAGTGTCTTCCCTATAGTTCGCATCGTAATGCCGAGCGGTACTCAAAGCAGCTGATTTCATTTTCACGAACAAGGTATGGGTCCTAAAAATTGGTTTGGGTGTAAATTAAGAAAAAAAAGGAAACAATATTAAGTAATATCCAATATAAAGAAAAAAACTTGATCTAGAATAAGCATGTGTCACTTAATAATAAAAGTTCAGTAAGAGTAACATGAGTGATAATTCGACAACTAAATATTATACTAATCTATTGATTGCCAATTATCTTAAGTATAATGGTTTGGAAGACTCATTCGCTGCATTCATAAGGGAGACAGCATTACCACTTTCTGCTTTGGAGAAGATCAAAAGCTCAATTGGTAATGTCGGTGACGTACCATTGGAAGACCTACAAACAGTTATTGAGGATAGAATTCACTACAAAAAACTATCATTCAAAGATAGGTTTAAAACTCTTTCAATAAACGATGATTTAGCCCCAGTTGATAACATAAAATATGGAATCCAGCCTTGGAACCATGATTTGAAATTTTCCATCAATGTCAATTTAAACAGAGCCTTACCCAATGATATGTTGTTTATCAGTGCCAAATTTACCGAAGATGGTAAACATTTACTGCTTTCATCGGCTACTGGGTGCCTTATAGTCTACGACGTTCAGAAAGCGACATCTAAGGCTCTTAATATTAAGGAAAAAATCAAGAGCATTGTCAAGCTATATGGATACATTGGTAGTTCTGGTTACCAATATTTGTGTTCAATGAACGGATTCTTCTACTTGCTAAACAAGGATTTTGAACTTGTGCCTAACGCAGCATGGAGAATTCATACAAGAATGATTACGCATATAAAGATATGCCGTGCTACAGCTTCATCTTGGTTTATTATTACTAGTGGAATGGATAATTTCTTGCGATTGAGTTTGCTGGAGATAAAGGATGCAGAGCATTTTCTTACACAACTTTCAGAAGTGAGGCTAGCTTCCAATTGTACGTCGTTGAACGTCATCGCTAATTGTGATAACGGTGACGGTCGCAATAAATTCTCTGTGTTTCTTACCAGGGCCGAATTCACTCATATAACGTGTTACTCGATTAAGGATGCAAGGTACCTAGTTCATTCATACAACATTGCCTTAAATAATGCAGAATTCAGCACGTACGCTTTCAACGTTCGAGATGTAATAGTTGTAGATTTTGTTCATTCTAATAATAAGGAGACGATAAAATTGACGGCCAGCACCATATTGGTAGTGGCTACATCACATAAGCCCTATATGAGATTGATTTTAGTAGAAGTACCTATGAAGACAGATCAGTTAAAGTCGATAAAATCGGGTGAAGTCCAAAAGACATACTATGATAAGGTTTTAAGGAATTTTGCCACAGAAATTTGTCAAGATGATTTTTCGTTACCAATTCTCCGAAAACTGAAATATTCTAATGGTATTTTGGTAGGAAATGACGACGGTATTTACGGCGTTGATTTGATGAATGGTGATTCCCGACTTTTAAATATTCCCGATAAGCCGAACATTTTGCGTAATAGGATAAAGTGTATGGATGTGACTAATGACCAAATGAAGGTCGTCGCTGGAGTATCTACCAAGTCAATTTACATTCTGGATGTGATTGAAAATTCACACTAGTTTTCCTTGCTGATACTTTGGAGTTTAAAATAGTCCTCTCGTTGTATTATAAGAACAAAATTTTCTCATTACTGAAAACTTTTCTAAAATTATTCTCCAAGTTCTTTCCATAAAAAGCTTTTGATTGAAATATTCACTACTACATGCATTAATTTTGCGGATTAAAATGCGCACCAAAATATTAGATAAAAGATACAGTTGAAACGTTCTAGTTTACATAAATTATATAAACAATGGTAGAAGTAGTAATAGTAATATCGATAACACTATATATATGCAACTAATGATAGTTATTCATCCTACTTTTACTACTGTTGGATTTTAAAAGAGTTTTAAAACCATTACAAAGTTGAATGACACTTGGATAGTTGTAGTTAACTAGGAAATAACCAGTGTTCGTTAATTTGACATTCCACGTGTACAATTTGCTATTCGCATTAATCTTGAACATCAAGTAAAACCAACCAGGGTTGTCATAGTTCAGACTAAAATAATAAACAGACTTATTTGGATTTACTCTAGAGTAGTCCTCAATGAACTTTACCACATCCTTCTTGGTGCCACTTTTGAATTTTTCGCTAGAAGTCATTTCGTTTAAAAGCCTTACTTTATTTTGTAAGTATTCTACAATAATCTGATCTAAATCATTGTACTTTTGATTGTCAACGACTAGGACTTTACCTAAAGCTAATGGATTTTCTTTCTCCAATTCTTGAATATCGATATGTTGAAATAAATCCTTATCCAATTTCCAGGTGATGACCAAGTGGTCATCACCCCGGCTAGACTGTCTGATAACAAAATCACCACGTTCTTTACTTCTCAAGTAATCTTCAGCTTGCCTTCCATTGAAGGGAAAATAGTAAGGATGATTAATAACACGATGTGTTCTCTTTGCACGAGCCTCCGCCATCATCAGCTTCCTCTCCTCTTCAGCATCTTCTAGTTCTTGCTTCAAGTCCCAAATGGAGGGATCTTTGCTATAACTTATTGGAACATATTGCTGTTTTACATCATGGTCCAATAATGAAACTTCCGCGGTAATATTAGCATAATCAATGTAGATCACCTTCGCTGGATAAGTTTTTCCAATTTCGTATATTTCATTTGCTGGTCTTCTTAATTGTGCACCTGCGTGGCGTTGAGCATTTACTACACATTCGACTTCAGAGTTGGTAGTGCAAATTATATCGTTATGCCAAAATCTTTCTATTCTCACTGGGATGATACTTCCTTTGAAAAACGTCTTTTCAGATTCACCAGTTAAGCTTTGGAAAATTTCGTCACCCTGCAGTGGATGGAAATCATTTCTCAATTCCTCAAACCCATCTAATAATTCAAGAACAATTGTGTTTAAATTATTGAGTTTTCTCAATCCTGTGTTTTTCTCTAGTTCATCGGCATAAGATTCTAAATTTAATGATTCCAGTTTAGTTCTACGATCAGGATCTTCTCTTAATAATTCGATAAATTCACTCATAGTTCCTTGCTCTTCTTTTTCGGCGATAGTATCAGGATCGTATTCTAAAGCGTCAGCAGCAACCTTAGTAGCCAAATGGTAATCTTCCGGATGGATTCTTGTGCTGTCTAGTTGATCGTGTTCTAAATCTTCGTATTTTTGTCTTTTCTCATTCCATGAGATATAGAGGAAACCGGCGGAATTCATAAAAATGGTCTTATGAAGAATGTTATGGGTAATTAATTGCTGACGAGCCAGCAATGGTTCATTTAACCTTTGAAGCGACTGTAAGAAATCAATTGCTTTACGTTTTCCAAATCCAGAGATATACTTAAGCGCGCTAGCGTAGTAAGTATTATCCGTAGCTTTGTTGACTTCAACACTTACCAGGTTGACAATGTCAACAAAAGCTGTTTCAAGGGCCCAAGTCAGTTGTTCTGAGGATAACAAATTCTGATGAGGGTGAATGGACAATGATTTTACTTCTTCGCTTGATAAATTAGCATACTCGAGCAACGGGGAGTGCATATAGCGTGCTAAGGCGATACAGTACTTGACTAGGGGAGGTTTGTTTGGAAATTCTTGAGCTGCTCTCTCCGAGTTCTGATAACGGATTGCGACCTCATCCTCAACGTAGATGATTGGAATAGTATGTCCTCTACTATCGACAATTTGCTTCTTGTGTAGAACCTCTTGTATTTTTTTGTAAAATTTTTGAGTCTTCGGGTTGGGACCATTAATGCCGATGGCGTTTGGCTGACAACTTTGGATAATATTATCCAAGGTATCTTCAAATTTTTCAGGATTTGTCTTATCAAATGGATTGTCTACAATCTTATAATCTCTTATGAAATCACCCTTTCTGTTAACATAGACAGCAATAATAGCATCTGCCCCAAATCTACCCTGGCCACAAGTCAAAGTTAAGATTTTTGGAATTTTTGGTTCTCTGACATTAGGAATGAATGGAGCTTGGTCCAATTTCGTCATAAACTTGTGGCGAACGGTCTTTGCTACTAGTTTTTGGCAGTTCTTTGTTAAATTGTCTTTGACTTCTTGCGAGATATCTTGGAAGATCTTGTCCATTGCTTGATTGAACGCCAATTTACGGAAATTATTCCATTCAATCGCGATGTCCGAGGTATTAGTTGTTTCAAGTGCAATTTGGAACAAATGCTCTATGTACTGAGCTTGTGACGACATGTGTAATTTAACACTGAGTAAATTTAGAGATTCTGCCTCGACCATTCTTAAGAAAACATCTGGATCCCTACGAAAGTGCATCGGAGTTCTATTTATAGCATATTTTATGTCTTCATATAAAGATCCTTTTTGTATTTCTTTTTTACCTTTGGCTGTTAGCACAACATCAGCCAAATAATACTTAGAGAAATCGGATCTAACTTTTTCCCTTATCTTGGTATTCTTAGACAATTCGAGAGAATAGTATTTTTGAACAGTATCAATTGCTAGTTTAGTATTTGACGTGAAGACTTGCAAATCACCACTGTTCGCATTTAGTATAGATTCTATCACTTCTACCGGTTTGGAACTTGGGTGATCTACAGGAGGATGAATTTGGTGCTGAGAACTGATGTTTTCACCAACATTCTCTGCTGATATACCAATATCACTAACCGCTTGATAAAGAGGACTAGCTTTGAATTTTTCGTAGCTGGAATTCTTCAAATGCTTTTTGCCAGTTTTCCCAGTATGATTTATAAACATCTCATTGATTTCATTGGCATATTTGAACTCCAGGTAATCATATATATCTTGAAGAGAATTTAATTCAGCAATGGATGCAGTATTTTGATTTTTGAAGTATTCACTTACAATAGGATCATCAACATGTAATTCGTCATAAAATCTCTGGACATAATCCTTCTTGTTCACAAGACTGTGAAATTCTATGTCGAGGCTAACAATTTCCCAAAGATCATCTTCAGTCAAAAGAAACCCATCTTTCTCTCTTGAGGAAATATAGTTACGACGGTAAGCATAAATAAAAGGAACTTCCAAGTTTTCTTTAGTGATGAATTTGATTGCGTTCCCAACTGCCTCTTTAAATTCAGTGAGATCATAATTGGCGTCGAAGTTCTTATCCACAGAAATTTTTTCAGATATCCAATTTCTTTCCAATTCTTGATCCTCGGTTGACATATTTCCGTAATCGGTGATACCTGCTCTTAACTCTTGGTATCTTTCTGGTATATCTGTCTTTCTAATTTTCATATCTCCTTCGGTCATTAAATTTTTTTTCAAGTCTTCTAAATCATAAATATCTTGAAGAGATATTTTCTTCTTAGTGCTTTTTATAGCACCTGTTTCTTCATCTATCTCCTCTTCTTCAGCTTCATTGTTTTCGTTACCATTTTCTAATTCATCGTTTTCAATTTCTAAGGCCCAATCATAGTCATGACCATCACCAAAAATGTCGTACATTTCGTCAATTTTATCTGACGATAAACCAGTGATCTGCGTAGGTTGCTTAGTAGCCTGTTCTCTTAAATGCTTCTTTTCTTGAATTCTCCTTTGCCTAGTTTCATCGTCTTCATCAGAAAATTCATCATCTTCAATGAAATCATCTAATTCGTCCAAGATCCCACCTTTATCAGCCGTTCTATCCCTATTTTCATGACCTTCTTCGTCACGGCCATAATCGCTATTTCTACCTTTACGCGAACCGGATTCTTCTTCTTCTTCATCTTCAGAAAAGAAATCCTCCAATTTAGAAGTAGAATCTTGCCTTGAAACAACGACGTTTTCACTTTCTGATTCGGCCGCGTTTCCTTCATCTCCTACTCTCTTCAACCTTTTAAATTTCCCGGAAGAGGAGCTCGCTTTAGTACGTTCAACACCAGCATTTTCCATCAGCAAGTCCAAATCGTCTTCAGATAGTCGATCATCTTCTTCTCTTTCTCTTCTTTTATGCTTTCTTCTTTTTTTGGAAATGCTTGTTCCCAGGTCCTCATTTTCATCATCATCATTAACAATAAAGCCTTCTTGTACTTTCCTTGCTTCATCTTCGTCCTCATCAATGTCCTCATCTTCTTCAGAGGAGTCGAATACATCTTCTCCTTCTTCTTCATCACTAGGCGCTTTAGCTTCATCATTATTATTTACTATTTCCTCTTCGTCCCTAGGGACCAGCTTTGAATCACCCGTCTCCTCCATAAAAGCTAGTTTTATGTCCTTGTGTATACAATCCTAGACAGTTGATAACCTGCTCGCTTGGTTATTCTTCAATACAAAAGATACTCTCTTCTTTTTGTTGTTTTAACCGTTGTTCAGTTTCTTGTCAATTTAGTTCGCCATGCATGGCAAAAAAAAAACCAGCTATAAATGAATGTTACCCGAATAATAATCAAAAGTGCATTGAAAGACGCTAGATAAAAGAATAATAAATTTAAATTAATTATAACATGGACGTCTGGTCAGTAATAGTCTTGGCTGTTGTAGCCAATTCGTTCGTTTTATATAAAGTATTCAAGTTCTGTTTGGTGTGGATTGTATCCATATTCTGTTAATATATGAGTTACTTTTCCTCGATGTTGTTACGCAAGAGGCAGCAGTTAGCCGGATATATTTATCAGTAATTCACGTATGTTGACATTTTAATTTGTAAAGAAGATAATTCTTTGAATTTAACTTGAGTACAGTCACCTGAAAGGCGGCCTTGCACTCATTTTTTTTTCATTTTTTTTTGCAACTGAGTGTCTGTTTTCTGTGGAGGACCTTTCAGCACGCCCAGTGAACATAGAATTCCTTTTCTTTGTCATAGGCCCATTGAAAACCCTAGCAGCACCGCTTCCAAGTGATATTCGATTATTTGAATGCAGATCTCCTAGATTAACAACATTATTGTCTTCTATGGGCAAATCAGCACCAGAAGCAATACTGTTTCTTATTGTATGTAAGATGGATTTTCTTCTTAGTTTACTATTGTTATTGTTACTTGGACGCACGTTTTTACTCACGTATCCTTGAGATGATTTGGACGTTCGCAAATTTGTTGGATTTAGCACAAATGAAGCTTCACTACTAGTATCATCATCATAATCTTCGTCATTCTCTGCTTGTGAATTGTTAATGACCTTGGAAGACTTCCTCTTATCTTTACTGTCGTACGGCCTATGTTTTCTTACTTGTGAGGAAGGAAATAGTGGTTGACTAAAATGGTTGTTCTGAGATTCATTGTTCATTCCGTTTTCACTTTGTTCGTCTTTCTTTCCTGTAAACAGATGTTCTAAATTAGAGATATCCTTTAATAGGCTTTTTTTCTCATCTTCTAACGACTTCAACTGTTTAATAGCGATTAGATCATCATGAATATCATGAGGCGCTTGTGAAAATTCTACGCACCATGAATTGCTCATGATACCATATAATAACGATCCTAGCGATTCATTTAGATCAGCTAAACTCTCGTGAATGAAGTTCAGGTGCGTGAAATTTGAATCTAAAGTGATGATGGAATCACTTAACTCTCTTATCTTCGGCAAGAGAAGCTGCTGTATGGCGTTCTCGTTGTTTTCACCAACAGAACCCGTCAGTCCTTCTTGACCAGAAAATTTTGCAAGGGATGAGGACTCACCCATAGAAGACCTTCTGGAAGTCGGAGCACTACCAATGGATAGACGGTATTCTGTGGCCGACCTCGCACTTCCTAATTTGGCCTTGTCTTCGCTCATACGTGAAAATAGTACTAAGAACACCTTTTAGTTGCACTTTGGCACTATTGTTAAACTCATATGCTTCAAGGTTAAACAATAAAAGGATCGTCTTCAGCAAACTAGATTCGTGTGTTGATAAAACGTGTTTGTTTTGGCTCTTATTCATCGATCTTATCCGGGCAATGCGCCATAGTGGCACTGCGAGCGGCACATGTGACATACAGAAGGAAAGGTGTTATATTATATATACAGGTTTGAGTTATATAAGTTTGCCATGATTGGCCTCATAGTAATGCTAAACATCTGTAGAATAATGTTTAAAAAGGGTGTTTGTAAAATCGTGCGCTCTTCGCAAAAATCTAGTACACAGATAGAAAACCTTTATTTCACATATACTTCCTTGTATGCTTTAGTTTCTCTTTGATCATTTGATCCTGGGATATAACACCTCCCCTTTTAACCTTTCTAAGGGCCACAATAAGGAAGATTGTGCTCAGAAGCGAAAGACCATACCATGTTACCAGATATTGTAGATGGTTATTCTTTAAATCAATGGTGGGCTTCCTACCTATGGGGACACCTGCTTTAATGAACTGCCGTTCATCAAATTCAATCGTTTGGTCAGTTGGATTTTCCTCTCCAGTGTTAAGTCTTGATACATTATTAGTAGTTGTTTGTGTTTGGTTTTCACTATCCGAAGATTCTCGTTTCCAAAACTTCCAGAAGCTGGAGGTTGAATTATTTGATGGAGATTCTTTTTTTGTGTCCTCCTTAATCATCGGATGGTCCTTCATGTCATACAAAGCTTGAAATTGAATAGGTGTGCATCCAGACGATTTTGCCATGTCATAAATATCTGGCAGCTGCCACAATCTAGAATTCGGATCCTTTTTCGCCCATTGTAATGAGCCTCTTTTCTTTGGTGCTCTTACTAAACAAATCACCTTCAAATGTTTCCCTTGAGGCAACGATAAATGACGTAGATTTCTTGAATCAGGAGCCACTTTTTCTTCACTAATCCACCCTCTTTCTATAAGCACTTTTTCACCGGTGTCATCCCTAATGAATGGTGTAAACAAGAAATAACCTTTCTCTCCATTTTTTTTTCTTGGACCAACAAACATCTCTTCATTGTGAAGAAAATGTCCCGAAAGTGTAACTTTACGGTATTCCCACTCTTCACACATGTTTGGAGTAAACGACTTAGGGAGCGATATCGGTTCATATGTAAGTTTACTTTCACATGCTGCAATCAACTTGGTTTTCCACTTTAATCTTCTCATTTGCCAAGTTCCCAAATAGAAGGATATTATTGGCATTGCAAACATGAGACCCAGCACAATTTTCTTTCCGAACGATCCATCCTTTCTAGAATCATCGTTTGGACTTCTTCCTGTCTTTATTGGTTTCCAGTCTACTGTTGATGTTAATATGCCTCTGTATTGTTGATTCCTTGAACTTAAGAGGTACGTCGACCTAGCGATGGCATTCTTACTCGGAATTGGTAATATGTTTGATAACAACCGGTCTGCACACTTAGTCCCCAGTGAAGACATTGTTTCCTTTCTTTATTACATTCTGAATATTGGATAGAATGAGCAACGCTATATTCGCCCTTTGTTTTAGATTGTTTTCTGCAGACGGTGTTATAGGTGAAAAATCTTTCGATATGCATAATAATCCCCTAAATTTATTCGCTTTCATGAATGCGAGAAATGAAGAAAAAAAGGAAAAGAGTTTTATTAACATTTAGTAAGCTAGTAGTTTTGCAGAGTACAAAAAGAGATGTTGAATCTATTACGGTACGCACTAGTTCATAAGATTTTTAGAAGGAAATAAGAAATATATAATTCAATAGCTAACTTTTCGTGTGTTCGCCACTCCATCATATAGTTAAAACCAACAGAATTTGGTGTTATTATCCCAAATTATCTGTTCAGCCGCATACCCTTTTGGTGGCCTGACAGCACTGATAGAACCGTTTTCTGAGAAAACTTTAGATTCATTTTCCAGCTTTTTCAATAGCTGGAACAGCTCTGGAAACTGTTTGATAGGGATTTCATCATCCCAAAATTCTAATTCTTTTAATCCATGAACTTTTGTTTCTTCTATAGCCTTCTTTAGCAGCTTTTTAAGTCTTAATTCTTTTCTTTGAAGAGTCTCTTCAGGGGTATGAATTTTGACAATTATCAGAGAATCACCGTTCCAATTATGATGCCATATGATGTGGCTGTCATCACTCAACGCGTATCCAAAGTGCAGATTTTGCCGCTTTTCTCTTTCTGATTTCTGCATAATAAAAAGGTCACGATATTGGAACCACTTGAAAATGTCAAAGTCTGGCGCAACGGTGAAGATGAATTTTTCTGGATTCTTCTTATGTAAACTTAATAAATTATTTTTAAACTGTGCCTCATGTAATTCAACTAAATCGCTGTAATCATCAAATCCTAAATACCGGCCATCGCTGTCACCTCCTTCTCCACAATACATTTCAGTTAATTCATCTAACTTAGAGAGGCGATGCAAAGGAACATGCATACTCTCATATCCTAGTGTAGAATAATATTCCCCGACTTCGCTATAGAGATTGATGACTAAGTTTTTCAATTCTAACACGTTGTTAGCTTCATCACGAATTTGGTCATAAAATTCATTCAGTCTTAAAATCATGCTCTTGGCATAACCTTTCCCGCGATGGTTTTCAAAGGTAAAAACGCCTCCAATGCATACAATGAAAGCGGGTTCAATTTTTTCGTTAGAACCTGGATGAATACAATATCCAATCCTGTTTAGTGTTTCACAACTGGAGACAACTTGGCTGAACTTTCCATCGTCCGGCAGAGATCGGTCCCTCAAAATGAAGTATTTTTGTCCAAGCCATTGATAACTTTTTGGATATTTTTCCATTATCTCATTTGCATTATTTTTCTGAGCTATCTCTGAAGATCCCAACAATTCTTCTCTATCGACGTACTGCTGCACGGTTAGAATGCCTTTCCAAACTTTTGCATTAGCAAGGTGTGTCCACTTTTTTAGTTCAGGATCGTTGTAACATTCAAACACTAAGTTATCTTCGTGCGATGAAGCTGTCATTTTTAGTCAACTTCTTTAGATAGATGTACGTATACACTGAACACTAGGGTGGCAGTGGGAAGCTGAAAGTTAATGAAAATTTGCGAACTCCTGAAATTTATTTCTTAATAGTTTTTTCATATTCTTTAATGTTGTATGTAAGTTTTCTGAACTCCGGAAAGGCTTTGAGTGGAGCACCAGTACAATCGCGAGATGGAAAATCCACGAAAGTCACGCTCTTCTAATACATCTCGTCAAAAATATTTCAATTGACGATATTGAACAAGCTTGGCAAGGTGTTAAGTAGAACAAAATGAAGGAGGAAGCAAAATAGAAATTCTTGCTATTTTGCTATGTGAAGGATTCATATTGTTGGGTATTGTAAACCTTTTCATTTGTGATAAAAATATTGATTGTTATTTGTTGCTATGTATATTTATTATCAGCCGCAGTTTTATTTGATTCTGCTTCAATGTGCAAAACTGCGTACAAATTATTAAAGCAGAAAAAAAAAGAAATATTATTGTAAAACCTACGTTAAAAACCTTTTTTATGTAATGAATGTAGACACTTAGAATTTCTTCATTAAACCTTTCGCATCTCTTTTACAAGAATATCATTAAAAAATTTTGAGTTATCCAAATACAGGTGATGCCCTGCATGAGGAACAATAATAACATTACTTTTTTGCCTCAACTTCTCATTCAAAAATTTAGATACTCTAATTCCACCATTAACATCCATCCAATCGTCATCGCCATAAAGCCAAAGCCACTCATAATTACTACTTCTTAGAATATTTAGGTTT
The DNA here is from genome assembly GCF_947241705.1 of Saccharomyces mikatae IFO 1815. Classification (NCBI taxonomy): domain Eukaryota; kingdom Fungi; phylum Ascomycota; class Saccharomycetes; order Saccharomycetales; family Saccharomycetaceae; genus Saccharomyces; species Saccharomyces mikatae. Next base: position 362,351 of record NC_079261.1, on the reverse strand, counting down.
CTATCATTGAATAATTGCTCCTCCAGGGGTAACCTAGGTTCGCCGCCACACTTCAGGGCAAAACTTAATAAGTATTCACCTGAGCCACGCTTGTTGAAAATGGAATATGCGTACCTGTGTAGAGCCTCGAATCGACTTGACTGTTTTAAGTCACCATTCAGAATATGCTTGAAGCGGCGATATGACCATCCACTTGTAATTTTTGAACCGAACTGGCGAGAATTTCTTACGAGTGTAAAAGGCGAAATATTTCTATCCCAAAGCTTGACATACCACCAAGGCGGTGGTTTCCATTTTTCAGCCTCTGAAGTAGTGTTATTTGAATCCCTATGAGAGACGCCTGCCGGAGAACAAAGAATCAATTTTTTAAAAGATGGACGCTCCTTATATTTTTGTACGTATAATGCCATCAAGTAAGATCCTAACGAATGTGCCATAACAACGTTTTTGTCAGGTTTGTTCAAAAGATTTCTTTTATTAAACCATGTGTGTAGTCTTTTGTGAAACCAATCTTGGACATCATGAAGGTTATCTCTTGGATACTCGAATGGAAACTTAGGTCTTGAAGAGAAACCATACCCGGGCAAATCAATCGCATGTACACACCACTCGTTATTCAATAGAGGTATATCCTCGAAATTCTTAATAAAAAACCCCAATCCGGCTCCGTACCCATGAATAAAAATCAGGTGTTTCAACTCTGTCTCAGGTACTGAGGGGTTTATTGGGCGTATGCAAAATTCGTTGATGTAGTTGCCGTCATCATCAACAACAGTCCTTATGACCCTCGATTTTTTTAATTTTGAAGGATTCGGATAAAACGGCAACGTTTTTAAAAGCTCAGTTTGAAATACATCCTCACTTTTAATGAAATCTCGGAAATCCTTAACAGAGTCTCCTACAGGGCGAGGAAATAAACCGGGTACTTTGTAGATAATCTCCCTTAATGGAATCGCCGTTGGCGCAGATGGTGTTCTTGATATCTGCTTTTCCGTGATGTCTCTTACGGAAGCTCTGGGACATTGCGGCTGTGTATTCGATGGGTTAGCTCCTGTTAAAAGTTGGAAACTTTTCAAGGGCCTTCTCATTATTGAGATTAGTGTTGACTTAAACATTAAAAGGTAAACTCTTATTAATCAGTATATTTATCACCATACTTTTCTATACTTGCTACGAGGAACGTATTTAAGTGTTCATTTCTGCACCTTATGTTCTTTTTGAATGTGTCAGCCTCACTCCAACGTATTTCGGAGGTTATCCAATAATGAACGGCAGAAGCGAAAAAGACAAAAAAGCCTTCCTATAAAAACTACGCAACAGCATCAATCAACTTATGCACAAGCAAAAGAGATTGATGGAGAGAAATTCGAAGATGTTGGAATAAAAATCGGCTATTGTCCAATCAACTAGTACTAATGCTACTAGTAGCTTTGATGAAAATCAGGTATGAGGCAAGGGTGAATTTTGAGATAATTGTTGGGATTCCATTGTTGATAAAGCAATATTATTTGGTATATATAATATGCTAGAAGTTCTCCTCGAGGATATAGGAATCCAATAAACGGAACTGGTGATTCTACATAATTCCGTATATGCTTTTATCGTCATTTTATTGCTGTCAGTCATTATCCTATTACATTATCAATCCTTGCATTTCAGCTTCCACTTATTTCGATGACCGCTTCTCATAACTTATGTCATCTTATAACACCGTATATGATAATGTACTAGTAGTATGACTACTAGTTGATAGACGATAGTTGATTTTCATTTTTATTACAACTTACTAAACAACTAATTATCAACTTGTATTCTAGTTTCCTACAATACTACTATTTATATATGTTGGTTATTATTATTGCTTTGAGTAAAGTGTCTAAGTTCGTTTCAGGTGTCATTAGCAATTACCCTATTAAGTAATTTCTAATGTTTCATCTACAACAAAGTCATCACTACTAACTTGTGCTATACCGTTTCAATCCTCAGTAACATTAATAAACTAAGCTCGTATGGCGCAGTGGTAGCGCAGCAGATTGCAAATCTGTTGGTCCTTAGTTCGATCCTGAGTGCGAGCTTTTTTGATGACGAATACAAGTGTATATATTTTTTGTCACCTATTAAATGTGACTTCATTGCCATTTTGGAAAGCTATCTAATTGTGCATGAGTAAGAATACAAATATTTTCAAATGAACTTACACAGCAAAAAAAAACAAAAAAAGCCTTTCACTACCGTATAGTCAAGTAACGCGTCCTAAAAAGAATACTAAATATCATTTACGCGTACCACAAAATTTAACGACGGGACGCGTATTGTTCGCGTTTTTTTGCGACGGTAAACAAAAAAGGGCCCTCCCTCTACGGTAAAACAAGCGGGCCTGGGACAGGATCAGGCATTACTGTTTCTGCTTCTTCTCTGAAGCCCACAATTGGCAATTGGCAATTCGCAACTTATTTTTGTATATTTACCATTTTGGAGTACTAAATAATTTTCTTTTTTAGGGTTAATTACATTAGCCTTGTTCTTATAAACATATATATAACTACTTCATCTCACACAAGTAGCAATTTTGATTTGTGTCAGAAAAAAAGTTTTAATCAATCCAGCATAGACATACAAATAACAACATACGTACAGTGTTGGTAATTATTATTCAGTTTTATTCTTCTCTTCCTCTAGTTATTTGAAATGAATTGTATTCCCAGTCCAATTAGTGAAAAAAAAAACCAAAATAATAATGAGAATTGTATAGGCAAAGAAAATGTTCCCCAAACAATCTCTAAAGATATTGCAATTAAGCTGACACCTCATTCTACGAATGAAAAGAAAATTTTATCTGAGGTGAACTGTAATAAGATCGATACTTTACAACTCCCCCAAAGTAACATCAAAAGAGATTCCATTCACTCAGAAAAAACCAGGAAAAGACAACTTACAAACGACTCAGATGACCAAGTGGAATCAAAAGCCATAAAAAAACCAAAACTTCGTCAATGGAAAGATTTAGATACATCAGAAATAAATGATCCATTCATGGTAACAGAATATACAGATTCTATATTTTCTCATCTTTACGAGAGGGAAACTCAAACACTACCGACGCATAACTACCTATTGGATACAGAATCTCCCTATCATTTGAAAAGTTCCATGAGAGCTTTATTAATCGACTGGCTAATTGAGGTTCACGAGAAGTTTCATTGCTTACCTGAAACATTATTTTTAGCGATAAACTTATTAGATCGATTTTTATCACAAAATGTTGTCAAATTGAACAAACTACAACTATTATGCATTACTTGTTTGTTCATTGCCTGTAAGTTTGAAGAAGTTAAACTACCTAAAATAGCAAATTTTGCGTATGTGACTGATGGTGCTGCCACTGTCGAAGAAATTAGGAAGGCTGAACTCTTCATTCTAACCTCTCTGAGCTACAACGTATCTTTACCAAATCCCATGAATTTTATTAGAAGAATTTCAAAAGCTGACGATTACTGCATTGAAACAAGGAACACTGCCAAATTCATCATGGAGTATTCTTTATGCTGTAATAAGTTCATTCACTTGAAACCATCATATTTAGCCGCTATGTCAATGTATATCGCCAGAAAAATCAAAAATGACAGCTTCAAATGGGATGAAACTTTTGTTCATTACAGTGGTGGTATCGATATTGAATCAGATCCAGCATTTAAAGATTTCATCAATGAATTAATTGGCGATATTGCCGTACCTGAAACGAATCTAGATTCTTTGAGGCTCAAATTCAAGAAGCCAAAACACGGCATGGTTTACTTCAAAGTTTATGACTGGTGCAAACAAAAAACATCAAAACATTAGTCACATTTTCTGTCTTCTAACCCCCTCCTGCATTCTACATATCATCGATAGACACACTTCTTTATTTCTTTTATGTACTAAAAAAAAATAGGAAAATGCGCCATACAGCATTTTACGGTCAATTTTCCACCAAAGAAAAAAGAAACAATGAATTAATTATTACAGCTTACAAAACTGACACCGTGTGATAATATATATATATATATATGAGATAACCGTTATGTGAATGATGAATGCCTAGGTTTTCTATAAAATAGATGAAAAAGAGGAAAAGAAAATTTGGTTTCTGTGAAGGTTTTTGGACCTTCACTCATGCAAAGTCATAATATCATAACCATTCTTCCTGACCTTCAATGCCCATTCGATAGAAATTATAGAAGCCTTTAAGAATCTTCTTGATTGATACTTTTTTAAGAACTCATCATGAATGGTCGAGCCAACAAGATAATCCATCAGTAGCTGACAAACGGGATATAGTTTCTCCTTTGTGTAACCACCACTATAGTGGATCAAATTACCATCCCAGTTTCCTTTACCCAACATTTTTCTCGAGAGGAACATTGCCGCTGAGGCGCACAATGATGGTAGTATTCCAATGAACTTAAAATCCACTATAGATATTTCCATTAAGAATTTTGCTAGTGTTCTGGATTGAATATCATAGTCATCCGCCTTTGATATTCTCCTCAGAAAGTTCATCGGGTTAGCAAAACTAATTTGGAAGTCAAGTTTTTCCAGAATAAATCTTTCACCTTCTTTAATTTCTTCTACAGAACAGGCGCCATCTGTCTCGTATGCGAAATGTTTTATGCTAGGGGAGTAAATCTCTTCATATTTAGATGCGATAAACAAGCATGATGTACCAACCAGTTGCAATCTATTCAATTGAACCACCTCTTCACAAAGAAATCTGTCCATTATATTTATCGCCAAATACAAAGTCTCTGGCAGGAGACCAAACTTGTTATGGATCTTGATTATCCAGTTAACTAAGATGTCTCTGTTCTGTTTAATGTTCTTATGCTTGTAAAGATTCGCCTTATTCGGTAGTGTGATTATTTCCAGGTGATGCAGATATTCAAAAATATCATCGACCTCCTCGCTCACCATCAAAGGATCATCACAATCTTCTTCATCCAAATCATCCCATTCATATTCCTCTAGAATCTCTTCTTCCGTGGTGAATTCATGTATTTTAAACTTTTTTTGTTCATCTTGCTCAACAAGAGTTGATATTGGTCTTTTTTTTTTCGAATCTTCTTTTAAAATCTTTTTCTGCCATTCAAGTTGGTTGGAAAACGACTTATTCTCAGAATATACCAGCCCATTGCAACTTAATGCAGTCGAACTTGTGTGAATGGAGTCATCTTTTAAATAATGCTTCTGCTGTTCCTTTCTCTGCTCCGAATATCCATACTCAGGAATATTTTCTTTATTGTTAAACATCTCTCGTTTTTTCTCCTCTTCACTATCATTAAAAGAGGTGCTGAAATCATTGGGCCTCGTAATATCATCTTTCAAAGGAAAAAAAGAGTTTAACCTGGAAAAGCCCTTTATGCCAATTTTTTTATTCATCGTGATCTCTTGCAAAATATTTGCATTATTAGTGACGTTAGCGAGAATGGTTCTTGGTACATTTCTTTTTTGTACAATATATTGAGTATCGTTTATACCATTATCCTCACTACCATTAATGGTTCTATTATTCTCTACCAAAAGAGATCTTGACATGATGAGAAGATTGAAGCTTCCTTTGATGTTTGATATAACCGAAGAAAATATTTTGGCGTTTTTCTTATCTGGCAGATCTTGTTTCTTAGTTGCACTTTTGTGATCTTTATAGTTGTGCTCACTAACGACCTTAGTATTTTTTTAAGAAGATATACCAAGAGCCACAAGTAAAAACTGTCGCTTAAAATCCGAGGACACTAAAATTGTAACCAGCCCAATTCTGCCCGAATATAAAAAAACAATACAAACTCAAAATCGCCAGGAATAATAGATCACTCAAGTGCCGTTCCCCTGAACAAAAAGTGCAATATAATCAATTACTTAATATATATAACTACACGCTGTATCCACAACAAGAAGGGACAAATCTATTTCTGCAAAGGAAGACGAAAGAGGAAATCACAACAAAACAGATCGGGTAGACCGTATGCGGAACGCAAGCAGAAGTAATATTCTATGTATGTTCCGCACCTACTTGCATAATATTCTTTTAAAGATGCTGCAAAAATAAAATTTGAAAATGATTAATTAACACAACAAAAATAAAGTTACCGTTGACGTGAGTTTTATGGTGCTTCTACATTTTGTGTCCCATATCTGATTGTTGATGTTTTCCTCTTTAGGCGATGGTAAACAAAAAAACATGCCCGTTTTTTGTATGGATCCCTCTAGTGGAAAAATTAATGAAGCGGCCCAAACGATGCCCTTAGCGAGAAAAAACCATTCGAACGCGCTCGCTCTGTGTGCCTGCTTCAAGAATTACTCTGGGTATGCATGTCCTCTTAGAAGAGATGCTTGGACGCGACCAAGAGAGGAGCCAGGAGTGTTAATATATATGATCAGAGATAATCTCAACTGCAAATAATTTATGTAGGTAAGCATTTTTTGAAATACAGAGCAGGTTGCGAATAAGATCAGATTATAAAATATTCAGATTCGTAATAGTAACCTTGTCTGTTATGAAAAATGAGATTTGATGGTCTAGTAATGGACCATTATCGTACCTAGTCATAATATTTTCACAAGTACAGTAACATCAAGTATCGATAAAAAGCGATACAACGGTGCCAATTTTCAATGTTGGCCCGTACTAAGTATCCATGATCAGGAGCTGAACATTGTCACTCTCCTTTACTAGTCGATATTGTTTAGTTTTATCACCATCCCCTTGCTCTTGCCACTCTTTTTTTTAAGATAATAGATGTCTGATCTTTTATTGATGTCGGGTAAAACAAAAATAGCTACTGTGCGTATTTAGTCGACACAACACACGAAAGCGACTATTAATGTGTCCTAAAATGTATAAAACGACTAAAAGTTATATAAAGGGTAGAACATGGTTCTGTTCGAATAAGAACCTACTATTATACATGTTAGAATAAGTGACTACGAATATACATTTGTTCGTATATGAGATAATAGTGGAGTTTGATGTAATTTTTGGGATTCCATTTTTTATAAGGCAATAATATTAAGTATGTAGATATACTAGAAGTTCTCCTCAGGGATTTAGGAATCCATAAAAGGGAATCTGCAATTCTACACAATTCTATAAACATTATTATCATCGTTTTATATGTTCTTATTCATTGATCCTATTACATTATCAATCCTTGCGTTTCAGCTTCCACTAGTTTAGATGACTATATCTCATCATTTGCGTCATCTTCTAACACCGTATATGATAATATACTAGTAATATGACTACTAGTTAGTAGATGATAGTTGATTTATATTACAACAATAAGAAGATGAGTTAACACTAAATTCTTATCATCAACACTCTGATTTATGTCTGAACCTTTTGGTTTAATACACCCAATCAGCGTGTGTTTTATATACCTCTCTTATATAGATTAAGAAGGAACGACTATTCTTAATTATTACAACTTACTAAACTACTAATTATCAACAAATAACTTAATCCAATTTATACGAATAGGTGTATAGTAGTTGTTGGAATAAGTGATTACTACTATACACCTATTCGTATAAATTGGATTAAGTTATTGCAACTATACGTCTTCGTATAAATTGAAGTAGAAAAATTCTAATAATAGAATTTACTGCAGTAATGAGATAAAGATCTATTAATTGATCAGAACTTATTATATAAGAAGATGAGTTATCATCAAATTCTTATCATTAACACTCTGATTTATGTCTGAACCTTTTGGTTTAATATAACTAATCAGCGTGTGTTTTATATACCTCTCTTATATAGATTAAGAAGGAACGACTATTCTTAATTATTACAACTTACTAAACTACTAATTATCAACATGGCGACCCCAGTGAGGGATGAAACAAGAAATGTTACTGACGACAACATTTCTACGCAGGTTCAATCAAGAGTCAATATTCAAGATACTACTAAAAAAATTAAAAATTTTATTATCGATACTTCTATTGATGACAAACAGAGGAAGCAAGCCTTAATTGATTTAGAAACGTATGAAATATTTTTAAACAAATTAACCGTTAAAAAGAATAAGATTACAAATGAGGTTAAACAGGATGACGATATTTCAAATCTCGATCAGTTAATGGAAATCGATGAAAAAATTGAAAAAACTAGTAATGTAATTCTTGGATTAAAAAGAAAGTTAGAATCGATTGATTTCGATAAAGATGTTAAAAGGTTACATGAAAGAAATGATTCAACTGGGACATATTATTTATTCGATACTCTGACCTCAAGAAATAGGAGATTTTACCCTAAGGATTGGGTATTTAAGCATAAGATGACTAAAATCGAAAATATTCCTGTTTTCTTGAACAGCTTTCAACAATTCATTGAGAAGTACGAATTTGATGACATTTTTGATCAACAAATTAAAAACATCGATTCTCGTGAAAATGAAATCTTATGTAAGGTTATCAAAGAAGGTTTAAATGAAAGTCCTGATATAATGAACATTAACACAAGTGATATCTTTAGAATCATCCGTGACTTGAAGAAAAAATACATAAGCCTTTATGGTAGAGAAATAAGACAAAAGGCTTGGAAAAAAGTGTTGGTGGATACAACTTGTAAGAATACTGATTTGTTAATGAATGAACTTCAAAAGTTAGTATTAATGGAAAAATGGATCCTTTCAAAATGTTGTCAAAATTGTTCAAATCTTACATACATTTTAGAAGAGGCAATCCTTGGAACCTTACATGAATCTTTGAAAAATCCGGTTAAACAACGTTTACATATATACTCAATTGGTAAAAATGAGAGAATTGAAGAAATTTTAATCAATATTGTAATTGAAACAGTAATGGACTTGAGTTCAAATGACTCTTACTATTCAGAAAGAAATTGTAAGTACTGTAAATCGGAATTCCACAGCTCAGTTAACTGTAGAAAGAAATTAAACAGAGAACTTAGGCATTCAACGCCCAGCTACTCAAAAGGTTATTATTCACAAGGTTCAACCCAAAAAGAATATATTAAAACAGGCACGAAACCAGTCAGAACTTTTGAAAAAACAGAAGAAGAAGAACAAAAAGGGTTCAAACAAAAATCTAGTCATTATTGATACTGGTTCAGGTGTCAATATCACGAACAATAAAAATATATTGTTTGATTATGAAGACAACAAAGAAAAGGTAAAGTTCTTTGGTATTGGGAAAAACAATGCAGTTTCCGTTAAAGGATCAGGATACATTAAAATTAAATGTAACACAAATGATGATTACTTATTAACTCATTATGTTCCTGAAGAAGAAACTACTATTATAAGTGGTTATGAGTTAGCTAGAGAAACCGATCTGGTGTTAAGCAAGAACTATTCTACCTTGGAAAACAAGGATATGAACATAAAAACTCATGTTAAAAATGGAATTATTCACGTAAAAATGGATGACTTAATTGATCACTCAGCATATGATTCCAAAATCAATGCAATACAACCAACTTCTTCTAACAAAATTAGACTGAAGCCCAAAATTATAAACTTAAAAGATGCTCATAAAAGAATGGGACATACAGGAGTTCAACAAATTGAAAACTCAATTAAACATAGTCATTATGAAGAAAATCTTGACTTAATAAAAGAACCAAATGAATTTTGGTGTGAAACTTGTAAAGTTTCAAAAGCCACGAGAAGGAACCATTATAAAGGATCTATGAACGAACACAGTATCGATCATGAACCAGGTTCATCGTGGTGCATGGATATCTTTGGTCCAGTATCAAATTCGAACTCGGATACGAAAAGATACATGCTTATTATGGTTGATAACAATACAAGATATTGTATCACCTCCACACATTTTAACAAAAATGCTGAAACTATTTTGGCTCAGATCAAGAAAAATATTCAGTATGTGGAAACTCAATTTGACAGAAAGGTCAGAGAAATCAATTCAGATCAAGGAACTGAATTTACAAATGATCAGATAGCAAAATATTTTGTTTCAAAAGGAATTCATCATATTTTTTCTGCTACACAAGATCATGCTGCCAATGGAAGAGCAGAGAGATACATCAGAACTATCGTTACTGATGCAACAACATTGTTAAAACATAGTAAATTACGTATTAAATTTTGGGAATACGCAGTGACATCTGCTACCAATGTACGCAATTGTTTAGAAAACAAAGCCACAGGTCAACTGCCACTACAGGCAATCTCTAGTCAACCTGTGAAAGTGAGATTCATGTCCTTTTTACCCTTCGGAGAACAAGGAATAATTTGGAATCATAATCACAATAAACTAAAACCATCAGGACTTCGTGCTATAATATTATGCAAAGATCCTAATAGTCACGGATACAAATTTTTTGTACCATCTATTAAAAAAATTCTCACTTCAGATAATTACACAATTCCAGACTATGCAGTGGATCCAATATTAAGGAACACACAGAACATATACCCAGATGATCAAAGTAGATCAGATTCCATCAATGAAGCAGAAAACTCAGATGCTGTTTCCAGGTTATATGATGCATTGGAAAATTACGAAGATGACCATAAACAAGTTACACTACTTACAGACTTGTTCACCACAGAAGAATTAGCTCAGATTGAATTAAATGCTAAGTACCCATCTCCTAGTGATAATCTAGAAGGTAATTTAGACTACGTCTTTGCTAACATAGAAGAAGAGGAAGAAGACAAATACAATCATGTGAAAAACATGGATATAGATTCAGATCTTCACTCAAAAGAAAAGATCACTACTGAAAGCGATCGAAACGAAATTAATAAATCAAGTAATACTGATGAGGATATTCTCGATGAAAATGTTTATAGAGTCCCCACGGCACTACAAGAGAACCTTGTTGGAAGCCAGAACAGCATAAACATCAACAATGATGATAATATTGCTAGTAGAACGCATAGGAAGATCAGTGGAAAGGAAATAAATTACAAGGAATCATCAGAAGATGAGAGCGATTATATTTCACATGATCCTACTAATGAATCAGTTACAGTTGCAAGTAATAAGGACAATGTAACAGATGATAATATCTTACAATCACAACAAGAATTATTCGAAAACATTGTTGATCCAGAAGTATTACTTGAACAAGATTTAGATTCAAAAACCTCAAGTTATGACACCTCTCAATACGTAGATGTTCAAACTGAATCAAATGTTACATCATTAAAGGACAATGATGTTCAAAATGATGACTATTCTACTCACGAAGAAAGTCATCACCTGCCCCTGGTTATAAATGTTATGGACAATACTGACCAAACATATGTTGAATCAAACAAGGTAGAAAACAAAAATAACTCTGATACAAGTATCTCATCGGAAGGTAATAATGAAGAGTTAGTACAAGTGATGGAAAATAGCGAAGCGGAAAAATCGAATGCTACACTAAAATCATCAATAATAACAGATGAAACAATTGAGTCAGAAAAACCAGCAATAAACAAAGCTGGATTCCTGAATAAAACGTTTAATTCTTTGAATAAGAAAAGAAAGCGGCCTGTTGAAAACAGGACCTCGTTTCATGACATGGTTGAAAGAGACAATAAGCGTCAGAGAAAGAATATAATTAAATTACTTCCGGATAACACAGAAACAAGTTCTGCACCGAGAATTAAAACCATATACTACAATGAAGCTATTTCAGGAAATGCTGATCTCAAAGAAAAACATGCTTATAAAGAGGCATACAGGAAAGAATTACAGAATCTCAAGGATATGAAAGTATTTGACATCAACGTCAAATACAACAGATCTGATGTTCCCAGTAATTTAATAATTCCGACAAATACAATATTCTCAAAGAAGAGAAATGGTATCTATAAAGCAAGAATTGTTTGTAGAGGTGATATCCAGACACCAGACACGTATAACGTTATTGGAACAGAATCCCTAAACCATAACCACATTAAAATATTTCTGATGATTGCAAACAATAGGAATATGTTCATGAAAACACTAGATATTAACCATGCGTTCTTATATGCTAAACTGGAAGAAGACATTTACATTCCACACCCTCATGACAGAAGATGCGTTGTTAAACTAGATAAAGCACTATATGGTCTCAAACAGAGTCCTAAAGAATGGAACGACCATCTTAGACGATATCTAAATAGTGTTGGATTAAAAGATAATACTTATACTCCAGGACTATACCAATCCAAGGATAAAAAACTCATGATCGCAGTTTATGTTGATGACTGTGTGATTGCAGCAAGTGATGAACAAAGACTAGATGATTTCATAAACAATTTAAAAAAAACCTTTGAATTGAAAATTACTGGTACCTTAATAGATGGTATTTTGGATACAGATATTCTAGGAATGGATTTGATCTATAACAAAAAACTTGGTACGGTTGATTTGACGTTAATATCATTTATAGAAAAAATGGGTGAGAAATATAAAAAGGAATTGGATAAGGTTAGAAAAAGGTCAATTCCACACATATCAATATACAAGATTGATCCTAAAAACGGAGAATTAAAAATGACCGAAAAGGAATACAAAGACGGCGTGTTGAAATTACAGCAACTATTAGGTGAACTTAACTATGTTAGGTATAAATGTAGATATGATGTTGAATTTGCGGTTAAAAAGGTGGCTAGATTAGTAAACTTTCCTCATAAACAGGTGTTCTACATGATTTATAAAATCATACAATACTTGGTACAACATACGAATATAGGCATACACTATGATAGAGATCTTAACAAAGATAAGAAAATCACTACTATCACAGATGCATCAGTTGGAACAGAATACGATGCACAATCAAGAATTGGTGTTATAATTTGGTATGGAAAAAATATCTTCAATGTTTATTCTAATAAAAGCTCAAACAAGTGCGTATCCTCAACTGAAGCAGAACTTCATGCTATCTATGAAGGCTATGCAGACTCAGAAACACTGAAGGCAACCTTAACAGAACTCGGAGAAGGTGGAGATAAGGAACTTACAATGCTTACTGATTCAAAACCAGCTATCGAAGGTTTAAATCGGAGCTATCTACAACCCAAACAGAAGTTCACATGGATAAAAACAGAAATAATTAAAGAGAAAATAAAAGAGAAGATTATAAAACTAATAAAAATAAAAGGTAAAGATAATATAGCAGATTTACTTACCAAACCAGTCTCAATATCTGATTTTGATAGATTTATTAAAGTATTGAACAATCAGATAACACCACAGGATATTTTGGCCTCAACGGACTATTGATAATTAAAATTACTTAAGAACCAAACACATAGCAGATATCTGTTGGAGTACAATAATATATCTTTAAGGGGGCATGTTGGAATAAGTGATTACTACTATACACCTATTCGTATAAATTGGATTAAGTTATTGCAACTATACGTCTTCGTATAAATTGAAGTAGAAAAATTCTAATAATAGAATTTACTGCAGTAATGAGATAAAGATCTATTAATTGATCAGAACTTATTATATAAGAAGATGAGTTATCATCAAATTCTTATCATTAACACTCTGATTTATGTCTGAACCTTTTGGTTTAATATAACTAATCAGCGTGTGTTTTATATACCTCTCTTATATAGATTAAGAAGGAACGACTATTCTTAATTATTACAACTTACTAAACTACTAATTATCAACAGTAGTAATCACTTATTCGAACATTATCAACACTTTAAAGTAATAGCTAATGTTTCATTTACAACATAGTCGTTACTGCTAACGTGTGTTATACCGTTTCAACGATCACATTACGAAGAACTCGTCCTTGTTAGCTCAGTTGGTAGAGCGTTCGGCTTTTAAGCACTTTAGCTCAAGCAAGGAAACCGAAATGTCAGGGGTTCGACCCCCCTATGAGGAGTTCTTTTTCTAATTTTTTAATTAGATAATTAAACTTCTTCGAAGAGAAGAGAGGAGGTGATAGTTATGTTCTGGATTCTTTCCCTTTCTGTCAATTTAATTCTTAGTTTAAGCTATTAATAACTGGACACTCCGAGACTCCCAACTCTTCTTATCCTTTCGTCGTCTTGCTGACTAGCTGTTATCCACTCACACCCTGCGCCAATATATGGATGAAGAGGAGGCCCATAGATGGCAAAATATAAAAAATATTGATACCCGCGGGGTTTGAACCCGCGCCTCCGAAGAGATCAGGACCTCGACCTGACGCCTTAGACCACTCGGCCAGAGTACCAAATTATCTGTTGGAAGTACAAAAACCTGTTACGGATATTATGACATACACGTACCTTATTGTCTAACATTATTAATGTCTATAGTGACATGTCTATTATTTTTGTTGAAATGAAAATCAACTATCATCTATCAACTAGTATTCGCATTACTAGTATATTATCATATACGGTGTTAAAAGATGACATATATGTTGATAATTAGTAGTTTAGTAAGTTGTAATAATTAAGAATAGTCGTTCCTTCTTAATCTATATAAGAGAGGTATATAAAACACACGCTGATTAGTTATATTAAACCAAAAGGTTCAGACATAAATCAGAGTGTTAATGATAAGAATTTGATGATAACTCATCTTCTTATATAATAAGTTCTGATCAATTAATAGATCTTTATCTCATTACTGCAGTAAATTCTATTATTAGAATTTTTCTACTTCAATTTATACGAAGACGTATAGTTGCAATAACTTAATCCAATTTATACGAATAGGTGTATAGTAGTAATCACTTATTCCAACATGCCCCCTTAAAGATATATTATTGTACTCCAACAGATATCTGCTATGTGTTTGGTTCTTAAGTAATTTTAATTATCAATAGTCCGTTGAGGCCAAAATATCCTGTGGTGTTATCTGATTGTTCAATACTTTAATAAATCTATCAAAATCAGATATTGAGACTGGTTTGGTAAGTAAATCTGCTATATTATCTTTACCTTTTATTTTTATTAGTTTTATAATCTTCTCTTTTATTTTCTCTTTAATTATTTCTGTTTTTATCCATGTGAACTTCTGTTTGGGTTGTAGATAGCTCCGATTTAAACCTTCGATAGCTGGTTTTGAATCAGTAAGCATTGTAAGTTCCTTATCTCCACCTTCTCCGAGTTCTGTTAAGGTTGCCTTCAGTGTTTCTGAGTCTGCATAGCCTTCATAGATAGCATGAAGTTCTGCTTCAGTTGAGGATACGCACTTGTTTGAGCTTTTATTAGAATAAACATTGAAGATATTTTTTCCATACCAAATTATAACACCAATTCTTGATTGTGCATCGTATTCTGTTCCAACTGATGCATCTGTGATAGTAGTGATTTTCTTATCTTTGTTAAGATCTCTATCATAGTGTATGCCTATATTCGTATGTTGTACCAAGTATTGTATGATTTTATAAATCATGTAGAACACCTGTTTATGAGGAAAGTTTACTAATCTAGCCACCTTTTTAACCGCAAATTCAACATCATATCTACATTTATACCTAACATAGTTAAGTTCACCTAATAGTTGCTGTAATTTCAACACGCCGTCTTTGTATTCCTTTTCGGTCATTTTTAATTCTCCGTTTTTAGGATCAATCTTGTATATTGATATGTGTGGAATTGACCTTTTTCTAACCTTATCCAATTCCTTTTTATATTTCTCACCCATTTTTTCTATAAATGATATTAACGTCAAATCAACCGTACCAAGTTTTTTGTTATAGATCAAATCCATTCCTAGAATATCTGTATCCAAAATACCATCTATTAAGGTACCAGTAATTTTCAATTCAAAGGTTTTTTTTAAATTGTTTATGAAATCATCTAGTCTTTGTTCATCACTTGCTGCAATCACACAGTCATCAACATAAACTGCGATCATGAGTTTTTTATCCTTGGATTGGTATAGTCCTGGAGTATAAGTATTATCTTTTAATCCAACACTATTTAGATATCGTCTAAGATGGTCGTTCCATTCTTTAGGACTCTGTTTGAGACCATATAGTGCTTTATCTAGTTTAACAACGCATCTTCTGTCATGAGGGTGTGGAATGTAAATGTCTTCTTCCAGTTTAGCATATAAGAACGCATGGTTAATATCTAGTGTTTTCATGAACATATTCCTATTGTTTGCAATCATCAGAAATATTTTAATGTGGTTATGGTTTAGGGATTCTGTTCCAATAACGTTATACGTGTCTGGTGTCTGGATATCACCTCTACAAACAATTCTTGCTTTATAGATACCATTTCTCTTCTTTGAGAATATTGTATTTGTCGGAATTATTAAATTACTGGGAACATCAGATCTGTTGTATTTGACGTTGATGTCAAATACTTTCATATCCTTGAGATTCTGTAATTCTTTCCTGTATGCCTCTTTATAAGCATGTTTTTCTTTGAGATCAGCATTTCCTGAAATAGCTTCATTGTAGTATATGGTTTTAATTCTCGGTGCAGAACTTGTTTCTGTGTTATCCGGAAGTAATTTAATTATATTCTTTCTCTGACGCTTATTGTCTCTTTCAACCATGTCATGAAACGAGGTCCTGTTTTCAACAGGCCGCTTTCTTTTCTTATTCAAAGAATTAAACGTTTTATTCAGGAATCCAGCTTTGTTTATTGCTGGTTTTTCTGACTCAATTGTTTCATCTGTTATTATTGATGATTTTAGTGTAGCATTCGATTTTTCCGCTTCGCTATTTTCCATCACTTGTACTAACTCTTCATTATTACCTTCCGATGAGATACTTGTATCAGAGTTATTTTTGTTTTCTACCTTGTTTGATTCAACATATGTTTGGTCAGTATTGTCCATAACATTTATAACCAGGGGCAGGTGATGACTTTCTTCGTGAGTAGAATAGTCATCATTTTGAACATCATTGTCCTTTAATGATGTAACATTTGATTCAGTTTGAACATCTACGTATTGAGAGGTGTCATAACTTGAGGTTTTTGAATCTAAATCTTGTTCAAGTAATACTTCTGGATCAACAATGTTTTCGAATAATTCTTGTTGTGATTGTAAGATATTATCATCTGTTACATTGTCCTTATTACTTGCAACTGTAACTGATTCATTAGTAGGATCATGTGAAATATAATCGCTCTCATCTTCTGATGATTCCTTGTAATTTATTTCCTTTCCACTGATCTTCCTATGCGTTCTACTAGCAATATTATCATCATTGTTGATGTTTATGCTGTTCTGGCTTCCAACAAGGTTCTCTTGTAGTGCCGTGGGGACTCTATAAACATTTTCATCGAGAATATCCTCATCAGTATTACTTGATTTATTAATTTCGTTTCGATCGCTTTCAGTAGTGATCTTTTCTTTTGAGTGAAGATCTGAATCTATATCCATGTTTTTCACATGATTGTATTTGTCTTCTTCCTCTTCTTCTATGTTAGCAAAGACGTAGTCTAAATTACCTTCTAGATTATCACTAGGAGATGGGTACTTAGCATTTAATTCAATCTGAGCTAATTCTTCTGTGGTGAACAAGTCTGTAAGTAGTGTAACTTGTTTATGGTCATCTTCGTAATTTTCCAATGCATCATATAACCTGGAAACAGCATCTGAGTTTTCTGCTTCATTGATGGAATCTGATCTACTTTGATCATCTGGGTATATGTTCTGTGTGTTCCTTAATATTGGATCCACTGCATAGTCTGGAATTGTGTAATTATCTGAAGTGAGAATTTTTTTAATAGATGGTACAAAAAATTTGTATCCGTGACTATTAGGATCTTTGCATAATATTATAGCACGAAGTCCTGATGGTTTTAGTTTATTGTGATTATGATTCCAAATTATTCCTTGTTCTCCGAAGGGTAAAAAGGACATGAATCTCACTTTCACAGGTTGACTAGAGATTGCCTGTAGTGGCAGTTGACCTGTGGCTTTGTTTTCTAAACAATTGCGTACATTGGTAGCAGATGTCACTGCGTATTCCCAAAATTTAATACGTAATTTACTATGTTTTAACAATGTTGTTGCATCAGTAACGATAGTTCTGATGTATCTCTCTGCTCTTCCATTGGCAGCATGATCTTGTGTAGCAGAAAAAATATGATGAATTCCTTTTGAAACAAAATATTTTGCTATCTGATCATTTGTAAATTCAGTTCCTTGATCTGAATTGATTTCTCTGACCTTTCTGTCAAATTGAGTTTCCACATACTGAATATTTTTCTTGATCTGAGCCAAAATAGTTTCAGCATTTTTGTTAAAATGTGTGGAGGTGATACAATATCTTGTATTGTTATCAACCATAATAAGCATGTATCTTTTCGTATCCGAGTTCGAATTTGATACTGGACCAAAGATATCCATGCACCACGATGAACCTGGTTCATGATCGATACTGTGTTCGTTCATAGATCCTTTATAATGGTTCCTTCTCGTGGCTTTTGAAACTTTACAAGTTTCACACCAAAATTCATTTGGTTCTTTTATTAAGTCAAGATTTTCTTCATAATGACTATGTTTAATTGAGTTTTCAATTTGTTGAACTCCTGTATGTCCCATTCTTTTATGAGCATCTTTTAAGTTTATAATTTTGGGCTTCAGTCTAATTTTGTTAGAAGAAGTTGGTTGTATTGCATTGATTTTGGAATCATATGCTGAGTGATCAATTAAGTCATCCATTTTTACGTGAATAATTCCATTTTTAACATGAGTTTTTATGTTCATATCCTTGTTTTCCAAGGTAGAATAGTTCTTGCTTAACACCAGATCGGTTTCTCTAGCTAACTCATAACCACTTATAATAGTAGTTTCTTCTTCAGGAACATAATGAGTTAATAAGTAATCATCATTTGTGTTACATTTAATTTTAATGTATCCTGATCCTTTAACGGAAACTGCATTGTTTTTCCCAATACCAAAGAACTTTACCTTTTCTTTGTTGTCTTCATAATCAAACAATATATTTTTATTGTTCGTGATATTGACACCTGAACCAGTATCAATAATGACTAGATTTTTGTTTGAACCCTTTTTGTTCTTCTTCTTCTGTTTTTTCAAAAGTTCTGACTGGTTTCGTGCCTGTTTTAATATATTCTTTTTGGGTTGAACCTTGTGAATAATAACCTTTTGAGTAGCTGGGCGTTGAATGCCTAAGTTCTCTGTTTAATTTCTTTCTACAGTTAACTGAGCTGTGGAATTCCGATTTACAGTACTTACAATTTCTTTCTGAATAGTAAGAGTCATTTGAACTCAAGTCCATTACTGTTTCAATTACAATATTGATTAAAATTTCTTCAATTCTCTCATTTTTACCAATTGAGTATATATGTAAACGTTGTTTAACCGGATTTTTCAAAGATTCATGTAAGGTTCCAAGGATTGCCTCTTCTAAAATGTATGTAAGATTTGAACAATTTTGACAACATTTTGAAAGGATCCATTTTTCCATTAATACTAACTTTTGAAGTTCATTCATTAACAAATCAGTATTCTTACAAGTTGTATCCACCAACACTTTTTTCCAAGCCTTTTGTCTTATTTCTCTACCATAAAGGCTTATGTATTTTTTCTTCAAGTCACGGATGATTCTAAAGATATCACTTGTGTTAATGTTCATTATATCAGGACTTTCATTTAAACCTTCTTTGATAACCTTACATAAGATTTCATTTTCACGAGAATCGATGTTTTTAATTTGTTGATCAAAAATGTCATCAAATTCGTACTTCTCAATGAATTGTTGAAAGCTGTTCAAGAAAACAGGAATATTTTCGATTTTAGTCATCTTATGCTTAAATACCCAATCCTTAGGGTAAAATCTCCTATTTCTTGAGGTCAGAGTATCGAATAAATAATATGTCCCAGTTGAATCATTTCTTTCATGTAACCTTTTAACATCTTTATCGAAATCAATCGATTCTAACTTTCTTTTTAATCCAAGAATTACATTACTAGTTTTTTCAATTTTTTCATCGATTTCCATTAACTGATCGAGATTTGAAATATCGTCATCCTGTTTAACCTCATTTGTAATCTTATTCTTTTTAACGGTTAATTTGTTTAAAAATATTTCATACGTTTCTAAATCAATTAAGGCTTGCTTCCTCTGTTTGTCATCAATAGAAGTATCGATAATAAAATTTTTAATTTTTTTAGTAGTATCTTGAATATTGACTCTTGATTGAACCTGCGTAGAAATGTTGTCGTCAGTAACATTTCTTGTTTCATCCCTCACTGGGGTCGCCATGTTGATAATTAGTAGTTTAGTAAGTTGTAATAATTAAGAATAGTCGTTCCTTCTTAATCTATATAAGAGAGGTATATAAAACACACGCTGATTAGTTATATTAAACCAAAAGGTTCAGACATAAATCAGAGTGTTAATGATAAGAATTTGATGATAACTCATCTTCTTATATAATAAGTTCTGATCAATTAATAGATCTTTATCTCATTACTGCAGTAAATTCTATTATTAGAATTTTTCTACTTCAATTTATACGAAGACGTATAGTTGCAATAACTTAATCCAATTTATACGAATAGGTGTATAGTAGTAATCACTTATTCCAACAATATATGACAAGAAACAGTCACGAAATTAGTGGAGGCTGAAACGTAAGGATTAAATAAAAAAAAATACTGCCTTTATCAACAATGGAATTTCAGCAATTATCTCAAAATTCCTACCGGTTTCCTCTTAAAAGAAAACGAACATGAAAGATTGGATGAAAAATATCCCAATTCAAATTGTTAATATGCTCCACCACTCCTTTCACAAGCGGAAGAAATGTCTGGCATGAAAAAAATTCAAAGATTAGAACAAGATCGAACGTAATGGTACCAAACAAAAAGATGACACAGAATCACTTTTTTGGTAATCTAAAAGAACACATTTGATTATTATCATAGATGTAGGTAAATAAGCTTCTATCTGGCGATGCTATTACATTGCTGACTTTAATCAATAACTAGTTCTTCTTTCTAACTTTTGATTTTCTCATGACTGCTTGCAGTGAAAGCTCCATCAAACGTTAATACTTATTTATTCACAATCTCATTCAAACTACTAAATGATAATAATTTTCCTGGATTGAAAAAAAAGAGAAAAAACGCAACAATGCCATATTGTTGTCACACTTTGTATGCTGCCACTTTTCTGTGATATCCAAGTTTGTCATATCGCACGAAAGAAAGACAAAACGTTATTTCTTATATAAGAGCAAACCGTTGATAAATTTTAGCGCAAGAATAAAAAGGGTAAAAAACCATTGATAAATATCGACAGCTGTGACTACAATATCCTAGGAACGAACTGCAATATTATAGCAATGGTATTCGGTCAGCTATACGCTTTTTTAATTTTCACAGTATCATGGTTTCTTTCTAACACTGCCTATGCAGCTTCATCCAAGGAAAGTTCCTCCTATATTTCACTTAACGAAGAGAGCCATTTGGAAGCCATCAACAGTACAGTAGATGTTATATCTTCTGTTGACAGTGCTATCGCTGTATTTGAATTTGACAATTTCGCATTATTGGATAACATCAAAACTGATGAAGAATATCCATTTTTAGATAGATTTTTTTCCAATGATGTCACCTTGGCTGTTAACGATAAATCGCCTTTGAGTATTCCTCAATCCTTGTCCTCAATTTCGGAACAATTTACCGTGGATGAGTTACCTCAAAGCGCCTCCGATTTACTCTATGAATACTCCTTGGATGATAAGAGCATTGTATTATTCAAATTCACTTCTAGCGCTTACGATTTAAAAAAATTGGATGAATTTATTGAATCTTGCTTACTGTTTTTGGAAGATAAATCTGGTGACGATTTGACTATAGTCATCAATTCTGTCGGTTCTTTTGACGCTGATGACTTTGAATTTGCTGCAACAGACAGTTTGAGCCATCATGACAACGACAAAGGTGAAGATATTGACAGTGACATTTTAAGCTCGATCTGGACTGAAGGGCTACTAATGTGCCTGATAGTTTCTGCATTGTTATTGTTCATTTTGATTATTGCACTCTCTTGGATATCTAGTTTAGATATCACCTATGGTGCATTGGAAAAGTCGACTAACCCAATAAAGAAAAACAATTAATCGTTATATATATATATACTCGTATATTTGAAATAAACGTATGTAAGATTGGATTATGTGCAGATGCATCTCAATCAGCCATAACATTTAATGCTATTTTTTTATTTAGCCTCTTCTATATTTTTTATACATTTCCTTCTGGAAAAATATCACTCAATCAATCTTCCTTTTTGCTACCGTCAACCTTATGATCTTCGGCCTCCTCACGGAAGGCTACAACGATGTAAACAATCAGAACAACATTGGCCATTGCAGCAGCCAAACCTCCACTGATTAAGGTATTTGGTGTAAATTGCTGAATGACGAAAAAAGTAAGTACGGGCAGTATAACCATTGCTGCAGTGAACAGCATGAGTTTATTAATCACAGCACGAGGTACATCGACAGCCATTATTTGTTTTTGTTTGAGTTTATAGGGTTCCTGTTTACTAGCTATTCTTGAAATGCTTCCATCTTAAATTGAAGGCTTATGTTATTTAGTACCCTTTTCCTTTGCTTTCGCAACGGAAAAAAAATAAAATATCATAGAAGATTATATATACAGCATCTGAAATTTTATACAACAAAAAATAAGTAGAGGCAGAAAGCTAGAATTTTCAGCTAAGGAAACATTCATCAACATAAAATTATGGTTCAGCAACTTAGTTTATTTGGATCCATTGATGATGACGGTTACGATTTACTAATATCAACGTTGACTACAATATCAGGTAATCCTCCGCTGCTATATAACAGTTTATGTACTGTTTGGAAACCAAACTCATCTTACGACGTTGAGAATGTGAACTTCAGAAATCAATTGGTTGAGCCAAATAGAATAAAACTTTCCAAAGAAGTGCCATTTTCTTATTTGATTGATGAAGCAATGATGGATAGACCATTAAACTTCAAGCTTTTGAAATCATTTACAAAGGACAATATATCACTGGACTATGCAATGACGAGAAATATTTTGCACAATAGGAGTCCGCAAATGATCAATGTCAGCAACAACAACGACGAAGAAAAAAGTGGCAGTGAACAACCAGGAAACACTGTAAATGATAGCGGAAAAAATAGTGATATCAGAGATGTCGACATGGATGCAAGTTCCGTTCTTTCGAACGAATCATGTTCCCCTTGGTCGTTACAAATTTCAGATATTCCTGCGGCAGGAAACAACAGAAGTGTCTCAATGCAAACTATAGCCGAGACTATCATACTATCTTCATCAGGTAAAGACTCCTCAATATCCTCGCTTATGAGTGGATTGGGTTACGTCTTTGAATTTCAATATCTTACAATTGGTGTGAAATTTTTTATGAAGCATGGTTTGATACTGGAGTTACAAAAAATCTGGCAAATAGAAGAAGCAGAGAATTCGCAAATAACTAGTGGAGGATTTCTTATAAAAGCATATATTAATGTTAGCCGAGGTACCGATATCGATCGAATTAACTATACGGAGACTGTCCTATTGAACTTAAAAAAGGAGCTACAAGGTTACATAGAATTAAGTGTACCTGATAGACAGTCAATGGACCCGAGGGTAGCACACGGAAATATTATAATATGAAAACCTCTAAGCATTATTTTTACCAAAACTCATACAATATAGATATAAAAGAAAATGGCAACCACCCTTAATATACAGGTATTCTTATCTCTACAAATACAAATATGTAGTTATATATTTCGCAATGTTATATTGAAGATTATAAAGAAAAAAGATGTTAAAACAAACGACAGAAACATTGGAGGCTGATAAAGCAGAGAAAAAACTATTTCTTGGCATCTAGTTTACTTAATTTAGCCTTTTGTTTGGCGATTTGCTTTTTCTTCTTTTTTAAGCTCTCAGTTTGTTCCTCTTTTCTAGCATTAGAATACTTCATCTTTTTGTAAAGTTTCTTTTGTTTGTTACTCATCATAATCATCTTCAGTTTTTTCTCTTCATCTTCTTCGTCAACCTTTCTCTTCTTATTCTTCGACTTGGTAACATTCTTAGCGGCTTCAGAAGTCTCTGAATATTTGATACCTTGTGCTTCTAACTCTAGCTCTTTCTGTGCTTGTAACTCCTCCTCCTCCTCCTCATCATCTTCTTCTCCAACAAGAACTTCTTGGTCATCTTCTTCAACCTCAACCTCACTTTCAATTTCATTTTCTTCACCTTCTTCTACAGGAGCAGTTGGGTCATAACCGATAGCGTCACCCCATGGGCTTAAATGAGGTGGAAGAGCTTCACCTGGAAGATACTTATTGGCAGGTACCAACTCACCTTTATTGATACAGTCAAATATCCATTGCGGTTGAACATATGTTCTACCGGCAACCTTGTTTTTTAATACTGGTCTGTCAACAATATGATGAGTAATCTTGGATGTGTCAATATCCGCCTTATTGTCAATTTGGTCCAAAGTGGATTCACTGATCACACTTCCACCGCAAGATAGGATTAAAAATTCAAGAATATCAATCGGAACTTCTCTACCAACGTAAAAAACGAAATCAGAAAACAAAGAGGCAACTGGAGAGTCATACTTACTTGGTTGTACTAAGATGTCACCCTTGTTCTTGTTGTTATCCTCAAAAGTATCTAGTTCTGTCTCATCATTTTGTTCTTTTTCTTGTTCTAGCTCTTGTTCCTTTTCTTCTTGTTCCTCCTTGTTGGTTTCTTCAGTGTTTGCCTCATCAGCGTTCAAGGCAGATTTTAACGTTGATGCGTCTAAACTTTCGACCTGTACGTCTTTCTTGATCTCTGTTGGGTCATGTTTTAGCAAGCTGTCTTCTTTTCTGGATTCTAAGATATACGATGATAAACCACTTATGATCTTATCCTTTTCCAAATCCAATTTTGGTGGATAAATCAGCCCACTATCGGTGTATAATTTATATAGGACGAAATGCAATAGAGTAGAATAAAATTCTAAGAAAGTCAACATAATTCTAAAGTCTACATCACTTGGGATGTTTTCTGGAAATTTGAAAGGAACTAACCATCTAACCTCTTCGCCTTTAATTTTAGCTTGATAGTAGACACCTTTGATGGATACGAATACTTTACGAACTAGACGTTCCTTGGCAACATAGGCTAACCACTGATTACAGATTTTCTGAGCATCACTGATAATCTTTGACGAAACTTGGTTGGTAGAAGGCAAGTTAGAGAAGAGAAATAGCATATTCAAGGCATCATCAATATCCCTTAGAGCATCTGGAAAACTTGGATAACGTTCCTTGATGACATGATCTAGAGTATAAGTATCTCTATTCTCCTCTAACCTTTTAGCAGAAGAAACTTCACCCCTACCCAAAGCCCTTGTTAGTTTCCTAGCAAAAGTCTTGTGTTCTCTAAATTTTGCCAAGACGGGCTCATGCATTAGATATTGAATATCCTTGGCATAGTAAAAAGTAGTTGGTGCAGTAGAGCCCTTATTTGCCTTCTTCTTATTCCTTGGTTCTCTAGGGTAGATACCTTTGAATATACATAATCTTCTGAAATCAGCAAGAGAAACTTGCAATTTTCTCACAGCTTGAGATCTAGTGATGAAGTTTCTCGCGTTACCTCTGGTATTTTTCTTCTTAATTCTCATTGTTAAAGTAGAAAGTCGTTGATATACTACTATTTGTTGTAAGGTCAAAATCTGTTTCACAAGTACGTCTTAATATACCTCGCCAATAAGCTTTCAAAATTTTTCACTTTTCTCATCTCATCTCATCGCAAAAAATTTTCTTTTATTTTTCAGAGAATTGTAGTCACCACAGACGAGTTACTATCATATTTATGCATATAACGATAAAGGGAGGCAATAGCAGCCAAAACCTATACTTTTTTGTTAATTGTTCGAACTCAGCCATAACCCAGAATGATGTACGGCAGATGGCGACTATGCGGAATATATAAAGTAGGTGGATACATCCTCCCCGGCAGTCAGCGATTAGCATCTACGGGAGGAGCCAAGATCGGTAAGAAATTTGAGAATATGGATCAAATAAAGAATTATTTATCACAGCCTGTATGGTCAGTCCGTGAATATTTGCGTGTAGGTGTTAAAGAAGAAAAGCTTGAGTTACCTTCTGTAAAAGCTGTGAAAAAGTTGTTGCGATTATCAGGTCTTCCCTTAGAAGGAGCGGATATTGAAGGGATTCAAATGCGACTTGCCAAACAGTTATCGTTCATCAACAAACTGCATAGTATACCTGTGGAAGGTGAAGAGCATAAGAAGGAATATAATGCTCGGTTGATGCAAAGGAAAACAAGGCAGTTGAGCTACGCAGGACTTCTTGAAGGCATCAGACACCAAACGCAGGATGTGGAGTTAGGTGAACTTAGTGGATCTTGGAAACCTACAGGGCTTGCAGCGGAATCCAAAAATGTATATTTTGTTATAAAGGAAGGATTGCTTAAAAACAGAAAGTAAAATCTTCAAAGCGGCACCATAAAAACGCTTTATTCAATATTTTCATTTTACCAGAGTGCATTTTGTACACGTAACATGACAAGGTCAAGAATTTTCTTTTTGGAATGCATAAGTAAAATTAAATACATAGAAGTAATAACATTATTTACAATTGGTCAAATGAGGACGTGTCTTTATGAAGTAATTAAAACCATCTACCAGCACTCTGGAGACGATGTTGTCTTTGTTTCTCTACAGCTTTACTAATATACCATCCATACAAGACGCCCATCATAGAACCACCTAGATGTGCAGCATAGTCAAATGATCCCCATCTCAATGCACAACCAGCTGCGTTCCATGCTACCGAAGCCAAGAATGCCACCCAAGCCCCGCCCGGAACTGGGAAAACAAACAGTAGTATTTTAGCATGGGGGAATAGATATGAAAAGCAACCCAAGACTCCAAATAAGGCCCCACTAGCACCCAAGCTGGGTCCAACAATAGCTAGACGTGCCAATTTTGGATACCATAGCGAAAACAGAGACCCCGCAATGGCGCTATTCATGTATAAGGAGAAAAAATTAGATGCGCCCAACATCGTTGAGAGTGAAGTACCAAAGGACCATAATGCCAGCATGTTCATACCTAAGTGCCAGAATTCTTGATGGGAGAATGCACTTCCGATTATGGAGATTTTGCTAATTAAATGATCCTTTTGCAATAGCATGTACTTCTGTAAAAATTTCCAGCATTTAGGTAGCTGCCATAGCCCAAATACAGCAACATTGATTCCTAACAATGCGTAGACCAAATTCTTTGGATGCTCCTTAAAGTACGTGAAAGGTGGAACGTTCTCGAACAAATAGGGGGAAACAAAATAAATTCCCACCATCAGCGAAAGCCCCAGTATAGTCGTAGAGCCTAGTGAACTACCATCATTCCTCTGTTGCTGGTACTGCTGAAACCTGTTCAAACGCACATACCGGTTGGTAGTCTCTTCGTTGAAAATAGGCTTCCACCTCGACTTCATCGTAGGTGTTTGGGAAAAAAATCTTTTCGGTATAACTTGTTGAAGGACTATACCACAGCTTACCAAATTTGGAACTTTTTTTGGTATCATTATACGCTGGAGTTTTCCTGTATGTGATACCGAAGTCCTTGATGTTAAAAGCGAAAAGTTGTTGCGGAAGAACAATCTTGACGAGGGTCGAAGACCGAGCATAACCGAGCTTGCACCTAGCATATTTATACGTAAGTACAAATCAAAGTTCTGATATATGTGTATGCCAAGTTCAAATACTGAACCCTTCCGGATAGTGATTGCCACCTTTTTTATTTGATCGCTTATTGTGCAAGCCAGACTAGAGCTCAGGCATTTCCGCTCCGAGAACCCGCACCAAGAAAAGTTATATGAAGATCTTCACCAATCCTAACGAAGATCTTTTTAAACATTTACATAATCATGTATAGAAGTTTTGGGTGATAAAATATCGGTCTACAAAGTGTTATGCCTCAAACTCAATAAGATTGGACTTGTCTTCCGATGGGCTTGCTGATAAAGGTTCAAAAGACCTCTCTTGGATGGCTTTAGTACTAGTTTCGTTAGCATCATCGATCTCAAACCAAGAACTTTGCAAGAGTTCTTCATGCTCGGGTTGATGCTCTGATGTAAAGTCATCTAGATCATCATACTTTTCTTCTTTGGTAGTTGTCAAACTTGCTGCGGCTATTGGTGTGCTTTCTGTAGAAGTGATACTATTTCTGGTTGCTACAGAGTCGACGCGGCGACGGACCTGCTCAGCAACCCTCTTACCATCTGCTAATATACCGTCAAACATACTTCTAAGAACTTTGTTTTTGTTATTAATGCTGACATGCTCGTCGACGTGAATCGATGATCGTAAAGTATTAGAAAAAAAAAGTTCGTAAGTTTCATCTGCCAAGATAATCATCCTAAAAGTTGGTAGGTCTATGACCTTCGGATGAGTAGGATCTAAGGCTGCGTTTGCTTTTATGCTTTCCAGATGTTTCAATTTTGCTGTTCGCTTTTCCTCGCCTTCATCATCAGACAGATCAATCAAATTTACCTCTTCCGCGAGATCAACCGCCTTAGCGTATTCAAAAGATCTTTGAAGAAAGTTGCTTGCAGCTTTTAGATATCTTTCTGCTTGTTCAGCTTTATATTTTTCTTCATCAATGGTAACTCCTGTTGGTAACTCGATCTGGTTCATCGTGATTATCTCTTCCCCGCTTTCCTTGATGATTCTCTCAGCGATATCGTCTTCAATGCGCTTCTTAGTTAACAGATCCACGTATTTACCACTTTTCCAAGGTTCCGTAAGCAGCAATAGCCCTTCCGATAATTGCAGCACTTCCTCTCTATGCAATTCACCATCGTCATCTGTATCATATAAAGAGAAGAAATAGTTTATGGCTTGCAAAAGATCAACAGTCAACAGCTTATCCAAACCTGTTACGACATCATTCAATGTCAACTCACCGATATGAGCAGAATCCCAATTGTCAAACAGCCTTTGTAAAAAATTCCTTTTTTGCTTACGGAAAGCTGGGTCTTCATCTTTTTCACACGGCCTACACGAATCACAAAACTTACTCAAAAACTGAATGAATACTTCAAAGCCCATATTAGATGAACCGGTTCCCATGCTTATTTTGTAAGTCTCTATACTTTGGTAAAACATATCATAGATGTTGGACAAGTTGCCACTAGAAAGATTAAAAGTTTTTGGCATGTGACGCAATTGCGTTCTTTTCATGAAAGTCTCAATGTTTTGGAAAATGCCCTTTTCATATTTGTGTCTTGCCTGCATTGCCAATTCTTCAGTGATGACACTAAACTCCTTGAAAGCCGTCACTAACAATTCTTGAAATTTTGTAATTTGTCTATACTTTATGTCACCTGAATCTGGATGCGCACTTTGGCCTAGAGTCTGGAAATAGTGCTTAATGATGGCAATAAACATCCCGTCATCATCCGCTTGTAAAATATCATCTGCATTTATCTTCAGAACTGCCAATGCCACTTGAAATAATGTGATAGATCCGTTCATGAAGAAAATGTCCATTATTCTAACAGCATATTCTAAAGGCATTGAAGTGAAGAACAAGGACAAAAACCAGGGTAAAGACACCACAGATAGTTGAATATCATGTTGGACAATATACTCCCAAAGAACTGGCATACGGTCTTCTACAAAGGACTCGAACACTCTTTGGTCTAATAGTGTGCCGTACATTGTCTTTGAATAATAACCTGGAACGTAAATGTCACATAAATTACATAGGCACCAAAACGCCTGTTCTTCAGACATGAAGATTAAAAATCCTGCAACGACTATATTCATGGCCTGACAATATCCGACATCAGGATTTTTCCATGAATATGCTGTCAAAACATTTCTCAACCTTTGAATACCTTCTTCAGTTTGATATGCTGAATACTCTGGCAGTGATCTCTTTAAATCCTTTTCGATTTCATCAATAGCTTGTGACGTTTTCCCAGCATTATCATGCAATATCTTTTCATACTCCCCGGAACTTGCATAGCGCACATACATTGCTCCTGAACATAACTCCCAAATTTCGCCTCTCATTCGATTGGGGACACCAATTCTAATTAGTTTCCTGAACATGGGAGTTTGTACAGTAGCCAGGTTCCTTCCATTCTCCCTAAAATAATCAAACCACAATCTCAATTTGGCTTTCTCTTTCGCCATAGTTGGGTTTCCGGGATACTTAAAATGCTGACCAAGACCAGCCCTGGGTACAATTATATCCTTTTTACCTAGTATATTTTTAGCAATCAAAAATTCTGAATATGAAGTTTCTAGGAAAGCAGGTAAGTCTTTGGTGTTTGGAATATTTTCTTTCAAATTTAGCTTTAATTTGTTACAAAATTGTTCTGATCTGTAACGAATACCGATAAATTGAACCAAGACTTTTGCTCCTGTGTATAATGTTACTAAAAGAGCAAACTCATACGATTCGGATGGCGATCTCTCAACTCGTTTGATAGTAGAGATATTCAGTATTAATATACACGAGGAATGATCGAATGCGTCCCGGAATACCAGGAAGTGAGGTGTTAGAAACAGTCGTCCAGAGTATACATAAGCGGTTTTTCTCCCTTTACTGTTAACCCTATTAAAATACCCTTTACCATCTTTGGTAGACGTTGCAAATGAAACTTCTGCATTTGTATCATCCAGAATTTTTTCACTTGCTGGAAGTTTATACTTCAATCTAAATTTCTCATCTCTGGTTAATGTCGGAGTGAAACTGTCAGCCAATTTGTCCAGGAAAGGAGCCTTTTGACGTAAGGAATCAAAGAATGACATTCCTTATCCTTTAAATATCGTTGTTCCAACTTTGAAGTACTTTTAATGCTTTGATTAGCGGGTTAATGCCGTAAGAATGCACAGTTTTTTGAAAGTTTTGTCCTTTCCCAGCCACTTTGTTAAGGGCTTTTCTTATTTAAGTTATTTTTCTAGTTGCAAGAGTCGGCCGACCATGGTGAATAATATGTTAGGCAATTAACAATATAACGCACAGAAAAATGTACTATATTTACCTAAGTATACATAATAGGAATCAACACACATAACTACGCTGCTAATTCTGATCAAGAGGAATTCCTTCTTCTATGGCCAAACTAATTACACGGTCCATCAATTCGGTCATGTATTCGAAATCATGGACCGGATTGGCACAAGAGTATATAATACGCAATGTCTTTAAATAATGCGACTTGAAGAGTTGATTGTATGTACCTACGTCAATTCCGTTGAGCCATCCGTGTGCCAGTGGGTAGAAGAATATACTGGCATGTTTCTGGAAGCAATTGTGCGTTTCCTTTTCTTGGTCTTTGCTGAGTTTTTTAGATTTCCATACTGTTTTCGTCTCCTTTATCATATTAGGCAATTCTTGAACCTCAACTAGCTTACCAGTGTTGTTACTCTGGCTATCCCACGGTAAACGATTAGTAGGAAAATCGAACTGAGGTTTCATAGTTGTAGGATCGTCAAATCCCCTTAACTCCCTTGCAGAAAGCCCTAAGGCCGATAATAATGACATTCTTTGCTGTAATGACAATTCTGAATTGAATAGAATATTTGTAGCATCGGTTACCTTGTTTGGCAGAATGACCAATACACTTACTAAAGCGTTGATTCTCCACTGCTCGAAGAGCGATTCATCGAACTCATTATTCAGACATGCAATACTCGACAAAATTGCCTGGGCGTAATAACCAACCTCTAATGGAAAATCCTTCTTTTGCCGTACCAATTTCACTGTCTGTTTTAGAAGTGGCAGTAGTGGAGCTTTTCGAGTTTCACCAGTTTGTTCATACTCTTTCATCAAATCTTTTAAGAATACAATCCGCTTAACATGATTTTCTTCATCGTCATCATCGCTATCATCACAGTCCAGCGTAAGGCTTTGAACATGGCTTGAAATCTCTGTAATCCTGTCCTTTCCAACTCCCAGTTGGATATTGAGTATAGATGAATTTCGTAAGGTTTGGAAATTAATCGCTTCATTCTCACTGTTACTATCGAACTTCAAATTCGGTATACTGATTTCAAAATCACTTTCATACTTCAAATCACCATTTGATAAAAGCTTAGCAATAAACATTGCCCGTTCCCTTGCTTCGTGTTCATTGCTACCCAAATGTTTGGTCACAGCAGTTAAAAACTGATCATCATGCGATATATGTTCCTTCTGAGGTGAACTAAGATTGTGTACTATAAAGAGTACAAGCAATTCACAGGTTTTCGTATCCACATCGTCATCAGCAAAATCAGCAAACTTACTAACTAAAGCACTGACAAATTTCATAGAAGAGTGATTACTCATTAGACGAACTATGATTTCCTTCAAGGGAAGTGACTGTATATCAAATAATACAGATAGAAACACGATTTTATCTAGATCAAATCGCCTCAGGATCTTCCTTACTTCGTTAGAGTTTTCAACGCTTAGTCCAATTTGAATATATGGTAACAAAAACTTAGCAACAAGCCTTCTTTGCTCCAGTGGTCTACTAGCTGACACTATCTTCTGAAATGAAGAGAAATATGACTCTTCCAACAAGAATAATTCACCCAATATTATATCCGTTGCAAGCGTAGGGTTGAGCAGAAACGTCGCTACCAACCATTCTCCTAGGAAGCCAGGCGGGTTCAACTTAACTGTCTTATTGTTTTCAAAAAGAAACTTCCACTGAAGGCGAAGGTATCCTAAATACTTCGCTATATCAATTCGCCCAGCCAGTAGATTAAATAGCTTACTTCCGAAAAATAAAGCCTTGACATTATCACGGTCTAGTTTGCTATTTCTGCTTGCCTCTAAATGAGAATTTAAACATCCCAGTTCGAGACTAACAACGTCTTCCAAAACATCTAGATATATGTTTATCTCCTCTAATCCATCACGCCCACTTATTGTTTTAGAGAAAGTGACGAGCTGAGATAGAAATGTTAACGACTTAGAGATTAGTTGTCTCAATATCATCTTCGATCTTTCCGGCAGTGATGGATATACCGGAAGTACGAACTTAATAAGAACCATAGAGGTTTCAAGATCCACTGATTCATGAGGATCGGTATCCAATTGTACTAAAACCTTATGAATTTGATCACTGTGAGCCCCCTGTTTCAGCGTTTCTAAATTCATTCTATGATGAATACTAATACACGTAGAGTAGCCTATAATATCGTTTCTTTAATGGCATTTGCTTGCAAGTTTTTTGTTGTTCTCATTTTTGGTGTTTGTTTTTGTTTTCTTTCTTTTCAAATTTCACGGGTCCTTACAGAAAAGAGGTAAACAAACCAGAGCAAAGTACATGGATACAAAGCCCATCCACATAACATTACGGATTCAAGACGGAAAGACTACTATAGTTTGTTTATTCGTTATATAGAAATAGATACACTTTAGCGTCAGCAACATTGGAATCATCCTACTTTCAACACGCTTCACTGGAGCGTCTGGCTATAGCATTTTTTCTTTTCTATCTAACTGTAAGCATTACCAAAAGTTGAGTTGACCTCAACGTTTTTGAAACTGGCCTAATTTTTATCATTCTAGGCACAAAGTGATTATATATTGAAGAATGATGGTAAAACAGGAGGAACCTCTAAATGAGATTAGCCCAAACACTCCGATGACTAAGAAATCTTATTCATTAAACGAGACTCTGCCGAAAATACACCATGGCAACCAAGCAAGATTACTAACCTCAGAGTTATCTAGGGATAAGTCAACGAACTCTGTTGCCATGCTCGCAATGCATAATAACATAATACGTGAATTTATAAAAACCGCAAGCAGTGATATAGAATTAAACACTGAGAATATCACTACTGTTGATCATTCATTAAGTTCGATATATTGCCTACTGAAGAGTCGTCACATGTGGGATCACATAAAATCCACTGTCAAACAACACTTGATGATCATTGTCAAGCTTATAAATAATAACGCATTAGGATTAGCGTCATCTGAGATAATCTTTCTTTACAACGAAACAAACTTATTCCAAGTTCATAATTTGAAGAATATTCTCCTTACCGACTTCAGTACATGGAATGACTACTATCTTGCTAATCTGAAAATATTAACGCTGCAGCTTATATTGAAGAGAAAGCTCGTAAGAGAATATCTACCGCATGTTTTAGAACTCTTTTCCCGCGATAAAAGGTACCTGTTGAAAGATCATAACCTAAAAACGCCTGCTCTAACAAAAATAGTGCTGAGCTTTTTTGCTGTCACAACAAGTTGTAAAGTCTTATTTGGGCTTAAATTTTTACAGTATATCAAGCAGTTCAAATTACCTCTCAAAAGCTTCATCGGCAATATCAGCATCGAGGATTTTAGCAACAATCTTTTGAATAAAAACTATCTCGACATGGGATCTAATAAAATATTCTTAAATTCTTTCTACTTGTCCTATTCAAGGTTATACGATGGACTGGATAAGATTATGCTTCTAGACCTTTTAAGTTATCAAGAAGTCGCCGAGATGCAAAATATGATAAAAGTTAAAAAGTACTTTAGTGAGTACTGTAACACGAGCGATAATCGCCTCTGTTGGTCCTGTATATCCGTCGATGATTTGAAAGTGATACTTGAACGCGCAACTGATTTTTTGCAAAATAAAAAGGAACATATATCTGTCACTTTAAAATACTTGGTGTGTCTTTGGTCTACTATTCGTCTGGAAGGCTTGAATAAGAATAAGGACATACTAAGACAATTTGACCGTACTGTCGTTTATGTCAACTCAAATATCCAATCAGTCGACGACGAACCTGCCGTTGACTCATTATCCGAACTTCTGACAATTTTATCTGAAATATGTATCGATTTTGGAGAGCCTAAACGACTGTCGAACGTTATAAACATATTTTTCAATGCTTCCGTTTTATTCAAGAACCATTGTTTTTTGTTGAAGACTGCCAGTTTGGAAATCAAGAATGTTTTAATTAATAATGAATCAAAAACAGCCCATCGAACTATACTGAAATTTGAGAAGTTTGTATCTAGTGCCCAGAGTGCTCAGAAAAAGCTTGAGATATTTTCCTATTTGTTTAACGTATACTGCATGCTCCAAAATAACTCTCTATCATTTGTTTTTGATTTTTGTCAAAATGTCTTCATCCATTGCTTTACACGCCTAAAAACTACAAAGTTTATAGAATTCTCGAACTGTTCAGAGATTATGCTTTCAATACTATATGGAAGTTCGTCTATCGAAAACATACCTTCCGAAAATTGGTCACAATTAACCAGGATGATATTTTGTTCATTGAAGGGGAAGTTTGATTTAGATCCCTCCCACCTAAACGAAAAATTTGATAAATTACATTTCCTGAATAAAAATGAACTATTAATCCGAATAGTTTATTTGCTAAACCTGGATATGAGTAAACACCTAACAACGAATTTATCAAAGATAACTACGCTGTACATAAACTGGCTGCAAAAATCGAATGAATTAACCGATAAAATATCATCGTTGGAGATGAACTTCGTTAAAATGCTACTCTGCTACTTGAATTTCAACAATTTTGATAAGTTATCCATTAAACTTTCTCTCTGTATTAAATCAAAGGAAAAGTACTTCTTTGGTATCATTCCTTATGCTAACAATTATTTGCTGGAGGCTTACCTGAGCTTACATATGATCAGTGATGCACTTGTGATAAAAAATCAACTACAAAGAACGGTAAATTTACCAACCGCGAAAATAGAGCAAGCTCTATTGCATGTAAACTCTCTAATGAATATCCACCTGTGGGAGTCTGATTTAAGAGCATTTCAAGAATATTTTGGAAAAACACTGCCCGCTATGAGACCTGAATTATTTGATATCAATAATGATCACAAGCTACCAATGTCGCTTTACATCAAAGTTATACTTTTAAATATTAGGATTTTTAATGGAAGCGCAAAACTCAATATTAAGGCTGGTAAACTTATATCTGCTGTGGTAGATTGTAGAAAGGCACAAAACTTATCCCTATCATTACTTAAAAAGAAAAACAAATTATCACAGGGATCAAGACTGGCATTGTTAAAGAGTCTGTCATTTAGTTTTTTTCAACTTATCAAGATATACATACGCATTGGTTCTGCCAGAGATTGTGAATTCTACAGCAAGGAATTGTCTAGAGTTCTGTCCGAATTAGGGGAGCCAATTATTGTATACAGGTGTCTTCATTTTCTTCACAGATACTATATGATTACAGAGCAAAGCAGCCTTCAAAATTTAACTTTGAAAAAGGCTAATAAAGCATTTGATTTTCTTGACGCAGAGGCAGATATTACAAGCTTAACAATGTTTTTGTATGATAATAAGGAGTTTGTGAAATTGGAACAGTCATTGGTACTGTACTTCGGTGACCAGCTAGAAAAAACATTCTTACCAAACTTGTGGAGGCTCAACATGGGTGAGGACATTAACGACAGCGTTTGTTTGCCTGAATATAAGCCGAAAAATGTAATAAATAGAGCGAACAATATGTGGCGGAAAGTTATGAACCAATTGGAGGAGGACCCCTTTTTCAAAGGCATGTTTGAATCTACCCTTGGAATTCCCTCTTCTTTGCCTCCTATTTCTAATACTATGCCCAGTATTATTCTGAAAACTCCTTCGAAGCACAGTACAGGGTTGAAGCTTTGCGATTCTCCAAGATCATCAAGCATGACGCCTAAAGGTAAAAACATGAGACAGAAGTTTGATAGGATTGCCGCTATTGATAAACTAAAAAAGATGAAGCAGCTTCTGGAGAGCCTGAAACTGGACACTTTAGAAAATCATGAGTTGTCAAAAATTTCCTCCTTGTTCTCACTAACTTTAACTATTCTATCAAACATCACTAATATCAATAACACTGATGGGAGTTTAATAACTAATTTTTCTCTAGCTGATTTACCAAGACACATGCCTTTGCTATTCGATAAAACATTGAATAATATTGATAATGAAGATTACAGAAAATTTCGTGTGTCATCATTAATAACCTCCAATAATATATCCGCCACTTTAGAAAGTGATGTGGTAACTGCCGCTCAAAAGAACCTAATGGAAAGTAATCTGGATATCAACGTTATCACCATAGATTTCTGTTCCATAACTGGAAATTTACTTCTATCCAAATTAGAACCTCAAGCCAAAAGAAGGACACATCTAAGACTACCGTTGATACGGTCTAATGCGAGAGATCTCGATGAAGTTCATTTCTCATTTCCAGAGGCTACGAAAGAACTGCTTTCGATCATCAAGAAAAGTAATGAAACCACATCGGTAGAGGTTACCAGCAAAATTAAAACAAGAGAAGAAAGAAAGTCTTGGTGGACCACAAGGTATGATCTAGATAAAAGATTGCAAAAACTTTTGAATAACATCGAGAGTAGTTGGTTTAATGGGGTTCAGGGATTTTTTAGCCCTGAAGTTGTCGATAGCTTGCTGTTTGGAAAATTTAAAAGTAAGTTCTACGAAATTTTACACCAAAACCTACCCTCTAGGAAACTCTATGGAAACCCAACAATGTTCATAAAAGTTCAAGATTGGGTGATAGAGTTATTTTTAAAACTTAATCCGCAAGAACTCGATTTTCTTTCAAAGATGGAAGATTTGATATATTTTGTTCTTGATATTCTCCTCTTCCATGGAGAAGAAAATGCTTATGACGAAATTGATTTTAGCATGCTTCATGTGCAGTTAGAAGAACAGGTAAAAAAATTCAGAGCAACTATGACAACTAATAGTATATCTCATACATTTTTAGTAGTTAGCAGTTCATGCCATTTGTTTCCCTGGGAGTGTCTCTCATTTTTAAAAGATTTGTCAATCACCCGTGTTCCTTCTTATGTTTGCTTGCATAAACTTCTATCACGTTTCGATTACAAATTACCCATTCATGTTACTATCAAGGATAACATTAGTATGATATTAAATCCAAATGGTGATTTGTCCAGAACTGAATCTAAATTCAAAGGTATGTTTCAGAAAATAATTGACACAAAACCCTCCTCTCAGTTGGTAATGAATGAGAAGCCAGGAGAGGAAGCTCTTTTAAAAATGCTGCAAAACTCTAATCTGTTTGTGTATATAGGGCATGGTGGTGGTGAACAATATATAAGAGGTAAGGAGATAAAAAAATGTACCACAATTGCCCCCAGCTTTTTACTAGGCTGTTCTTCAGCAGCGATGAAGTACTACGGCAAGTTAGAACCTACTGGAACAATATACACTTATTTGCTAGGAGGATGCCCTATGGTATTAGGGAATCTTTGGGATGTCACTGACAAAGATATTGATAAATTTAGTGAGAAACTTTTCGAAAAGATGGGATTTTGTTCCAGCTATAGTGATTCCAATGATAGTAGATTATCTGTCTCACATGCAGTCTCCAAATCCAGGAATATATGCCATTTACGTTATCTAAATGGTGCAGCTCCTGTTGTTTATGGGTTACCAATCCAATTCACATCATAATTGCTATTTGTATGAGTTACAAAGTATTTTCTCTTAAGAAACTTAAAAGTAAATGGGCAATCAAAAATCATCAGTCATATAAAAACGTGAAAGCAATAGCATTCTGAACTTAGAGAGCTTATATTATTAGTATATTTACTAAACACTCATTTTTCCCTTCTGGACAGATGTGACGCAATACATAATAATTTGAGATTGTTCATATGATATAAAACATCTTTACGTATCAAGAAACACAGTTGTTACTTCACGTACCCTTGACAGAGCCCGTAGTAGGGAATGAAAAAACATGAAATATCTATATCTATAAGAACTGCATTATGAAATATAAAAAGCAATGATTAAAGGATGAGTGAGCGCCATGCTTCCGGAAAGAAGAAAAAAGGACTAAAATTAAGAATAAATTGACTGGTTTAGTTTTATGGAATCATTATTTCCTGAATCATCATCATCTTCCTGAATGCCACCACTCATAAATTGGTTGGTCATTAAATTACCGCCGTGATTTGCACCTTTTTTTGAAAACATCAAACTGTTTAATGAACTGAACGATACATTTTTTTTGTGCTTTCGAATAGGGTGCACTCTAGAAGCTGTCGAGCTAGAGGTGGTCAAATTTTGAGCACTATTATTGCCTCGTTTATAGAAAGCAGGGTGTGCGTGCGTTTTTTCTGTAGTTAAACAAGGAACATTACCTGTACTGTTAGTTTTCTTTAAAGTTTGGTAGGGTGATTCGCGGTTGATCGTTGTCACAGGAGAGTTCATCGTAGGTGAAGAAGATGCTGTAGCTGACTGATCAGCTGGAACAGTTTTGACATTCTGGTTATTAACCATCACCTTAGGTACAACAGGAGCATTCCCCGTAGCCGGAACACCTGCAGATGTACTTCTCATCCCTGTAACATTAATACTTGAACTTGAAGTTCTTGATAAGGATTGCATTTGTTGTGGTTGTTGCTGTTGTCGTACTTGATCATCGTTATAACATGGGCTAGAGTCTTCAGAGTTTCTTTGCATGTAATTATTGTTATTTCCGTGTAGCGGAATGGCAAAATAACCACCCGAGCTGGATTCAGAGTTAGAACTGCCCGGAGAATTTACCGGTAGGGATGGTGATGTGTATGAAAAGCCCGGTAAAGAGCTTGTTTGCGAAATGTTCCTTTGATGACGCAAATTGGTTGTCGGGTTATTATTACCATTAACTGCCGACTGTTGGAGCATCATGCCATTGCTTGTTATTGAAACGGCTGGATTATATCCGTTATACATGCTCTGAGGTCTTGAGCCCGATGAATAAGAGGGCGTTGTATTACCTGACGTGGCCATGTAGTCAGAATATTGATGCGGAGATTGTGCAGGCCTCCTTTCTACTGTAATCAAATTACCATAATCATCTATAGCGGGTGTATTAACCTTGGACCTAAAACCATTTCCATCAAAATCCGCCAATGAATTGTTCTGAATATGAATATACTGAGGTTTCTCTGTTCTTCCCTTTAGATTGAGAGAGGTTGTAGTGCCATCTTGCAATGTGAATGAACTATCAGTTAAACAAGGTGTGTGGGAACCTATATTCATGCTATGCCTTGACATATGACCCGCTTTGAACCGGTGTGATTTCATGACACGATCTTCGATAAATTTTACTCTTTCTTTAGTATCATTGAAACTAGTTAGATTCTTCAAATCTTGCACCCACCGCTTAAAATGTTTCAATTCATCTTCAGTAGGTTCCGGGGAAACTATTTTAAAAGTCCAGGTCACATAATTGTTGGATTCTTTTTGAGCTGCTGCGTAGAATTGATCTAGTTCGCTTGGTTTTGCATTCTTATTTTTTGGTTTGCTTCCCTTCAAAAACTTATGAAATGGGGCCTTTGAGAATATTTTTGCAGTCTCATGGCTATACTTCGGCAAAGAAGCTTGTGAAGAGCCTGACAAATATGTACTAGAGCTTGATTTTCTAACATCTGCATTTTCGTTAAGAGTCGGTTTCCCTACAAGTACAAACTTGGTAGAGGATGCATCCTTTAGGGTACAATCATTTAACGGAATGCTCATGATTGGTGCCAAATAACTCTTTTTGCGAATAACACGCATGCCATTTAAACCATTTGCACCCGCAGTAGTGGCACTGCTGTTGTGCGAATCGGCAGCCAGGCGATGATGGTTGCCAACTTTATTGTTATTAGCGCTGGCATATGCGTCAGCTATGGAGGTGGAAGAAGAATAAGCTGAGGATTTCGTAGAAGTAGGAGTGGAAGATGATAGGTTATAAAAATCGCTACTCTGGAACTCATGGATATAGTTTGATGTTAGAACAAAATATCCTTGATGATAAGTGGGCAATAGTTCTGACTTTTTCAGAAAATACCCTGCCTTGATACATTTCGCCAGTGGAGACTTCATATGAGGATAAATAACGTCTGAAACTTTTCTTGGAGGTGGTATAGGGTCATTAGATTTCCAATTGAGTAAACAGGAAGGATGCTGAATGACGAAATTATCCCATTCAAAAGCAGGAGGCTTTGATATTATACCGTGTTGTAATTCCTGGCACATATTTTTGATCATTAAGCGAGCCTCGGAGTCAATTAGAGCAGAATAACGTAATAAGGCATGTTGGATTTTAGTGTATATAATTTTTTCCAATTGTAAACCCGACGTTTGTAAATTGATGAACGCTTCCTGCAAATAGGTTTCTTCTGCAACCTGCCGCTTGAGTTGCAAGTCTAGCTGAAGTTTCAAAAGATATGGGTCATGTTTAGGATCTAGTTTATGCGGTTTTTTATTTGTGGGAGAGACCCTATCATTTCCAATACCATGTGCATTCATGAATTTTACAGCCGCAATGTATTTTTTCAGTAATTGACTTGTTAGCTGAATATGAGCTCCGATGTTCGTTTTGAAGTCACCATGAAGGTCTTTAATCTCTGCAATCTTATACCTCAAATCCTTTCTTAGTTCTTCCAGTTTAGGTATAACGGTGGAGGTGATCTCTTTAGAGATTTTGAACTGTTGGTTAGCCAACGAAAGATGGTACTTCTTCAAGATAACCTGAATGTCCTGAATGGAGCCTGAACCAAATTTTACAAAACCGGATGCAGCTGACGTGTTGTCTGACTCCGCGGTTTGTACGGGCTTGTATTCATGAGGAGCCAAGCTCATCTTGCTTTCGTCTGTAGGAGGCTGCATGGCACTTTCCTGCTGTTCCTGTTGCATTTGCATTTGAAATTGTTCGTTATCAGTTAAACCAACTTTCTTCTGTGCTGCCGGTGCTTTCTTGGATCCTCTAGAACCCGTTGTGAATGGATCTGTGATCGTATTGGTGGTTTCATCAATATCAGTTAAGAACGGAAACTTCACAGACCCTTTCAAATTATAGTTGATCCGTGCAAACTGTTCTTGCGCATACGCAACTTCCCTTAAATATATCACCAAACCTTTCAGAATTTTCTTCCATTTATAAAACCTGTCCACGAGAATATCGGTGGGATACTCCTTAACAAACTGTCCATCGACAGCTTCGTCACCTGGCAGGGTCTTCTTCGTGTCCGACGTAGAAGTTGGTTGGGCTTTGGGTACGGGGACATTGATGAAATAAGGGGATCTCTCGTCTGTCTCAGGCAAAATAAACTCCTTTGTTTGATTATTGGCCACTGTGGAAGAAACGCTTTCGTTTAAAGTCATCGAATCTGGTAGGATATCCATCAAGTACTGCGAGCTCTTTGAGTGAATGGAGGAAGCATCATCGCCGCCGCTATTGCCACCACCAACTGGCCTATTACCCATCGGCGTGAGCGTTTGCAAAGGCCTGGAGCTAAAGTAATCAGACATCTGTTTGACCTCTGTTTTGTCCTGTTTTGTTATTGCAGCTTGCTTATGTTCAGTAGAAGAGGTGAAAAAAAAGTACGAACAAAAATTTCGGTGGCAACAATATACTTCACTTTTGTAACTACGGTGTTCTTCTTTATTCTTCGTAAGCCTTCGCCCTAGTACCCTGCGAAAAATGTTTTCAGTAACAGCGTTATTTTTAGATTTCAAGATAGGAGAAGAATGGTTACTTTCGATTGTGAAGGGGAAGAAGGGCAGCGCTGTTCAAAGGAAAAAGAAATGTAAGACGGTAAAAGCTGGATTTAGCTGGTACCTTTATGAGTAAGAAAATAGGCTATTCTGTGTAAAAACTTGAGAAAAAAAATAACGAAAAACAAGAAAGAGATGGCAGAAAGTTAAACGCTTACAAGAAAAGGATGGACCGTAAACACGCAATCCAACAAAATCAGCGATGATGGTGATGATGAATCATCTCCGGAGAGAAACTTAGAATCTGACGTTTTTTCCCGCTTATTTTTGCGAATTTTTTTTGATACGATCAGGCGAGGTTGACCATCTCCCACGTTTCTGATTTCTTGGCTATCAAGGAGGAGCCAAGAAACTAGAAAAAGCACTTGAAAAAAATCACTAAAAGAGTGTAAGCATGCAACGTTTACGGCAAATAGCTAGCACAAGGGTGCAGAGATGGCTACGGTCTTTGCTTTCTTTGTTGCTTACTGCTGCTTCACACCTGTGCTGATTGCTCCATATATGCTATGCTGTCTTGAAACAAGAAGCGGATGTGAAGGTTCCTGACGCTGGTTTCATCGGAAGATCTCATTCATTGTTTTTTCTTCCCCGCTGACCAGGCGGAAAAAAAGAAAATGAACAGAGTAAAACCGGTGCGGGGCAGCAGGTAACTAAGAAAAACCGGAAAAGCGTCGGCAATAGATCGCTTGCAACGAGATTCCTCTTTTTTTTCGCGGTTTGGTTATTAGAGGAAGACGGCGCGTGGTGAGTCAGGCCGTAATCGGAATTGGAGTAATTGGAGTTGGGCGGCTACTGCTTTTTGCCAGTAAAGGATATATGGTTTCGTATATGTATATGACTGAATGTCTATATGTGACAAGACAGAGAAAATCTTAAAACAGCCGCAGATAGTGGATGGCCGTTTCATAACCCCAGAAACTCACAAAAGTGGTTGGGACGGTTTTGGAAAGGGCCACCAGAATACCTCTGTAAAGCGAGCTTAGACCTTCTTGCTTCAAAATCTGTAGTCCAATTCTTGCGAAACCGTACCCCTTGTAAGTGCCGTATATGGACGAGTGCTTTGAGAACTTCTCCAAATGCTTCGAGTTCATGAATTGCATTCGTCTACGAATTGTCTCGAGGGGGAAAGTAGTGATTTTGGCAATGACTCCGCCAATGGTTCCCGCGCTGTGGTTTAAGGTGGTCAGTTCCCATTTTCTACCCGCGGCCGTGGTTTTATCTTTTTCGTCGCAATATATCCTGATAGTTTCGTATGTTCCGAATACTATAGATGCGGTCAGAGTAATGGTTGCCATCGATGAGATGGAGCCCTTAAAGAATCCGGGGAGGCCTTCTAGTTTCCAAATATCATGCACCTCTCTTATAATGCTCATTGAGTGCATCTGATTGTTAGCGACTAATCGGGTGCGTAACACATCGAACGGGTAGGAGAAAATGGAACTAGCCACGCCGGAAAGCGCCCCGACAACAAGACTATGTAACCGCGCCTCTAAACCGAATGGTGCTAAATACTTGTTGAAAAGGGAGTATGAACTAAACTGTGTTGATCCATAAGTGACATACAGCAAAGAACCTGGTATATTGCCCTTCCA
The DNA here is from genome assembly GCF_947241705.1 of Saccharomyces mikatae IFO 1815. Classification (NCBI taxonomy): domain Eukaryota; kingdom Fungi; phylum Ascomycota; class Saccharomycetes; order Saccharomycetales; family Saccharomycetaceae; genus Saccharomyces; species Saccharomyces mikatae. The sequence continues at coordinate 318,241 of NC_079261.1, read as the reverse complement.
AAAGGCACGGATACCTTCGTTCTTTATCATGCTTTTGCTTATCTGCATCACTTGGCTTCCCAAAGGTTTCAGTCCATTTGCAGGGGTCAATTGCAATCTGATCTTGATAGTATCCATAGGGGCCGTTACGCTCCGTGCTAGCAGCCCAGATACGGCGCCAGCCAGTAGGGTTTTCCATACAGCCACATTTTGCCCCTTTCTTAAAGAGTCCTCTTCTTTGATCATATCAACATCTATGTACTTCTGGCGGTTTGTGTTAAGTTGCAGGATATACCAACGTAAAGGTGAAGAAAAGTGCTTCTCATCAAAAAGGTTGGCGTATTTCTACCTTCCTTTTCTTTTCTTTTCTTTTTGGTTAAGCGCATCGGAATGTTGCAAAAAATAGTGGAAAATTTATCAGATGAACGAACCTGCTAAGCTGCATAAAATATCTCTTCATATATAGTAATAGTAGGTAGCTCAACAAAAGAATAGATTATTTTTAGTCGAGAATGAGCATTCAAGCAGAGATAGGCATGCTAGACCATGTAGATGGCTCATCTCAGTTCATATCACAAGACACCAAGATTATTTGTTCTGTAACGGGTCCTATTGAACCAAAGGCAAGACAAGAACTGCCTACACAATTAGCATTAGAAATTATTGTGCGTCCTGCGAAAGGCGTGGCCACCACTAGGGAGAAGGTACTCGAAGACAAATTACGCGCGGTGCTGACTCCACTCATCACCCGTTATTGTTATCCGAGACAGCTCTGTCAAATAACCTGTCAAATTTTAGAATCCGGCGAAGATGAATCGGAATTCTCGCTGAGAGAGCTAAGTTGTTGTATAAATGCGGCATTCCTGGGCTTAGTCGACGCAGGAATTGCCATGAATAGTATGTGTGCAAGTATCCCTATTGCAATCGTGAAGGACTCTAACGAAATCATTGTCAATCCCACTGCTGAACAATTGAGAATATCGCTCTCCGTCCACACTCTAGCGTTGGAGTTTGTCGATGGCGGCAAGGTCGTGAAAAATGTTCTATTGTTGGACAGCAATGGTGATTTTAGTGAAGACCAATTGTTTAATCTGCTGGAGCTGGGTGAGAAAAAGTGTCAAGAACTTGTTAGGAGATTAAGAGAAATAATACAAGACAATATATCCCCACGTTTGGTTGCCTAGTCATTATAGAGTATAACAAAATATAACATAACTATGTCATATGTATACCCCCATGATTATAGCTCGCATAAGTGAAGAATAATTAACATCCACTGTTTTAAAGTTCTTAACATTTTCGTTGTTACATATACATAGCATATATATTATTACATTATATTTTTATTCACCTTCAATCTACAATTTTAAGCGCTTCAAGTTTTCAATAGTAGCTTGCAAACCTTCGATTTCGGCAACAGTGTTATCCAACTTGGTTTTATTGGCTTCCTTGGCTTGCTTGTTAGCCTTGGTTTCATAATCCTTACTGTTCATGGTTTGTTCAATACCATTCTTGGATTTGCTAGCCCTTTCAAGCTTCTTTTGAACTTTCGCAATTTCAGCATCGATGTCAACGTGACCCTTAACTAAGAGATGTACATTAACCTCCGGGTTAACAGATTGCAACACGCAGCCCTCTGGAATTTCAGAAACATCACGAACAACTGTAACTTCATCAATGGCCTTGATTAAAGAGACAATGGAATCTTTTTGATCATTGGCAGTTTTGAAGTATTCATCGCGGTTAGATTCGACGAAAACTTTACCATTCTTCAGGATATTGTACTCAGATAATAGGGAACGAGCTTCTTTGGTAATGTTCAAGACCAGGTCGTAAGCATTGGCTGCCTTATCATCATCGTATTCAGATACGTAAACAGGATAAGTGGCTTTAACAATTGAGACGGCCTTCTCGGTAGAACGCTTTGGAAGTCTTTGCCACATTTCCTCAGAAATGAAAGGCATGAATGGATGAATCAATTTCAAAGCATTGTCTAATAGAATATACAAAGTATCCTTTGCTGATTTCTGTTCAACCGCAGACCCTTCTTGGATCAAGTATTTGGAGTTTTCAATATAAACATCACAAATCAAATACCAAAATTCATAAATACTGCTAGTAGAAGTCAAGAAGTCACGTTTGTCTAAGGCCTCGTTCACGATTTTAGAAGTTTCAGTCAATTTGTGCAAAATCCATTTTTCAACCAAAGACTCGTTACCTGATAAACCTTCGTTAGCAGGTGGTTGGTAATCATCACCTAATCTCATCAATGCAAACTTGGTGGCTTGGTAAATTTTGTTACAGAACTTTCTGTAACCTTCAACACGTAAGATATCCAAGTTAATATCACGGCCACCAGTGGTATAAGCACATAGTGCAAACCTCATAGCATCAGTACCACATTGAGGAATACCGTTAGGGTATGATTCCTTTTGACCTATCTTAGCTTTCTCAACTTCTCTCGGATCTAGGTTACCATGCAATAATTTATCATGTAAGTCATTCAACTTAATACCAGCAATAACGTCCAATGGGTCAATAACATTACCTAAGGATTTAGACATTTTACGCCCTTGGGCATCACGAACCAAAGAATGACAGAAAACTTCCTTGAATGGAACAGAACCAGTCAATTTCAAACCCAACAAAATCATTCTAGTAACCCAGAAGAAAAGAATATCCCAACCAGTTTCCAACATAGAGAAAGGGTAAAAGGTTTCCATGTCCTTTGTCTTTTCTGGCCAACCCAAGGTGGAGAATGGCCATAAGCCAGAAGAAAACCAGGTATCTAAGACATCTTCATCTTGTTCCAGAGTAAACTTGGCATCAGGGAATTTAGCAGCAGCCTTTTTTTCAGCTTCCTCCAAGTTCCTACCAGCAACCCAATAATCACCATCAATTCTATCGTGCTCCTCGCCTTCAATGTCAATAAAGTAAACTGGACAACGATGGCCCCACCATAATTGTCTGGAAATACACCAATCTTGGATGTTGCCTAACCAATGGAAATATTCGGCTTCAGAGGATTTTGGAGTTATTGTAATTTGACCATCCTTGACAACCTTAATAGCTTCCTTGGCCATTTCACCTTGAGAAACCCACCATTGAGGCTTCAATAAAGGTTCAATGATATCACCTGATCTAGAACATGTAGGGATAGTCATCTCGTTATCTTCTTGGCCAACATATAAGTTTTTTTCCTTTAATTGTTCAATAACCTTCTTTCTAGCGTCAAATCTTTTCATGCCTTGCCATTCTGGACCACATTCCTCATTTAATAAACCATCGTCAGTTAAAATATTAATGAATTCCAAATTGTGGCGCTTACCAGTATTGTAATCGTTTTGGTCATGAGCTGGAGTAATCTTAACGGCACCCGTACCGAATTCCATGTCCACGGCTTCCTTATCAGTAATGATTGGAATTTTTCTTGGTAAGAATGGATGTTGAATAAACTTACCATGCAAGTGTTTGTAACGATCATCATCAGGATGAACTGCAACTGCAGTATCACCGAATATAGTTTCAGGTCTAGTAGTGGCAATAATTAACTTCTCATCAGAGTCAACGACGGGATAAGCAAATGATGTTAAAACACCAAATTCAACCTTTTCATCATAACCTGGTACTGATAAAAGTGTTCTACTTTTAACGTCTTTATTTTCGACTTCCAAATTAGAGATGGCGGTGTTCAATTTAACAGACCAGTTCACTAATCTAGACGCACGATAAATAACACCTTCATCATGTAATCTAACAAAAGCTTCTTCGACAGATTTCGTCAATTCTGGACTCAAAGTGAAGGCTTCCCGACTCCAATCATAAGAAGCTCCCAACTTCTGAATTTGGTTCTTAATTCTGTTATGATAATCCTCTTTCCATTCCCAGACTTTTCCAACGAAAGCTTCTCTACCATAGTCATGTCTAGTCTTTTTTTCCTTAGCCCAAATTTGCTTCTCAACAACTGATTGAGTGGCAATACCAGCATGATCAAACCCTGGCAAAAATAGAACAGTTTTGCCCTTCATTCTGTTGTACCTGATCAAAGAATCTTGGATGGCAATTGTCAAAGCATGACCAATATGCAAAGCACCGGTGACATTTGGTGGGGGTGCTGGAATACAAAATACGCCTTCTGGTTTAACCTTACCATCAGCAGTAAATTCTGGTTCAAAAACACCAGTCTTGATCCACCAGTCGTACCAAGAACTTTCAACATTAGCAGGATTATAAGCTTTTAAAGCTGGATCATCCAATGATACCAAGATTTTTTTCTCCCCTGGAACAGTCTTGTCGACAAAATTTGGGATTGGCTCCACTTCCTTCTTTTTCTTAGGTTTCTTTTGAGAAGCACCGGTGGCAGCAGCAGCATTCTTTTTAGCTTGTTTGGCAGCAAACTTTAATAATTTTTCAGCTTTTTTTTTCTCTTTTTCGATTTCCTTGGGAGTCTTTGGAGAGCCATCTTCCTTCAATGGATTAATGATGACTTCACCAGTTTTTGGGTCAACTGGAGGCAAATTATCAAGATCACTCATTTTGAAGAACCTGACTTGGTTGTGATTTAACGATTTCTTCAAAAGATAGTTTTGACAAAGTGGTAATGATCGCCTATGATGACACTCTAAAAACCGAAAAGCAAACGGTGTAGACAGTACGTTTAGCCACTTATTCATACAATCTAAGTAATTCCATTAATCTTAAGAACACACAGCAACGAAGACAGTCAATGGTAGCACACACAGAGAACAGCAGTAGGCTGTATGGGTGACTCTTCTAAAAAAATTTTTCAGCGCGATTTCTCGAAGAACTTTACCCGGTCTCTCTTTTAACTATTTCCATTCAATAGTTGCTACATCTGCAAGAGGTTCAAAAATAGTTCAAGTTTATATTAGGTATACGTACACATGTTTAATCTTTAAAAGATACATCCGTTACTTAGCTTTCTGTGATCGAAATGTCATAGTCCTTGTAGGCTTTCTGAAATTTTTCTGTTTCTGTGCTTTCTTGTTGTTTGGTTTGTAAACAAGTAGTAGAATTCCATTTTACTCTACGTGGTAAGTTGAGCAAAAAAGCTAGGACACGTCGTCCAAATTGTAAGTCTATTGTCTCATCGGCATTGAATGTGGCCAAGTGTATTTTTGGATGTGATTCGGGTGTTTCATAAACGGTAAATTGTAAATAATTTACAGATTGTTTGTTGATTAAATCCACATATTCTTTGGAGGAGTGTGAATCGTAAGTTTGGAACTCCAATTTAGCATTTCTAGTGAATTTTTCGTTATTGAAATGAACCTGTCTATCTAAGGCGCTGAAGAATTTCAAGATAAGATATTTGGGAATGGGAATAACTTGTTTGTGAAAATGAATAGAACGTTCAGACTGTATCTCAAAAACAATTGTGCACATATCAAATTTTACATAGTTCATTTTCACAAGGCTGGATTCGTAGGCCAAGATACTCTGTGCTAGCTCTGCATTCTTGCTTGGATCCAATTTCGGAATATGTTCGATAGGAATGATAAGACAATGACCCGAAATATCCATATCACCCTTTGGTACACTCAAAGGTCCCTTGGCTGTAGTCAAATATACTAGTTTGCCGATTGAAATTATCATATGGTCTTCAAGGTTCGGATTTGAAAAGCAGAAATGACAACTGGATGGTAAAATTGTCCGAATTTTCTTGTTCTTATTCTTTTCTCCATTAATAGATAACTGTAGGCTTGCATCAATCAAATTATCTGTTCCTGTTTCTAACGGCCTTTTATTACTATCCGTAATCACACTTATATAGGGGTTAGCTATCAGATTAGGCGGTTCAGATTCGTCTTTCCCGTTGTCTTCTATTGACATGTTAAATGCATAGGCCCATTTCTTCCCAGACCCATATTTTGGGATGTTGAGAAACCTCGACAAACGGCCGCTTTCCCACTTGAAGGGCTCCAATTCATAAAAGCTCATTTCATCAGAGAAGGCAAAATGGTACCTAGCTTGCAGTTTTTTTGCTAGCTCATCGATAATTTCACTTCCAGAGAGCCTCGTACATTTCTCGGAAATGGGTAGGCCCCATTCCTTTGTGATGAGAACATCCACTTCACTATCAATTTTACTAAATTCATTCAGTACAATTTTTCTTTGCTCTTGGAGTATTTCACGTGGGTAAGTTAGATATGAAAGAGTAATACCATTTGTTAATTTGTATGTTCCAAAATTATACAGTAAAGTAACATTTTCACTTATTTTTTTTGATTTTGAACCACTATTCTTATCTGACGATATTAACAGCAATTGAGGTAAATCATCAGTATTAAGATTCACCATTTCATCAAACGACTGGATGGGTACCACTATTAGGTCAAATGGGCCCGATTTTTCATTAACTCTCTTGACTTTTCTGATGGCCTCATCGATATCATTTTCACTTATATGGGCTACTAAAATCTTTGCATTTGTCATCCTTTTTTATTTTTTTGGTCAACTAAAAGTAAAGGAGAATTTTATGGCATGAGCTCTCTTATATATTCTGTTGACACTTTTAAGAAGGCTATATTGAGTGTTGCGTATGCTTCACAATGTGCAGCTACCATAAACTGTGTTAATAAATTTAAAAATTAATGATTGTAACACCCATTCCTTTCCCATTTTCCAGATTTTGATGAGTAGCGTTTGTCACTATTGTAGAAGAGTTCAGTGCCATTCTTTTCAAACAACTTTACTAGATTAGTTTATAGTTGCCAGAGTCTGCGATTACTTTACTAGGTTAGTTCAGTATAGTTCTCTAATGGACAAATAGGTTGAAATACAACTCCAAATAATAGGTCTAAAATCTTAAAGCCCGTGTGATACACTATACATATGTACCGTTATACAATAAGAGTATATGAGTACTATTTATAGGCTTCGAGTAAAGTGTTATTGAAATAAAATGCTGCTATGGTAGATGCGAAAGATGAAAAGAATTCATTCTTGCCTTAATAGAAGGTTGAGAATGGGTCTGAGTGTTCTAATCCATTAAATAAGATTCCACTGGAACCTTGCTTACCATTTCTATGCCTAAAAGTAAACCCAACAAGCTTTGAGGATACTGCCGAGTCATCCACCATAGCAGTTAATTTGTCTTGTCTCTTGAAGACATCAGCATATTTGGCCATGTCAGCTTCACTAGTGAAATCATCAAAATAACCTGCGTCAGTTTCGCTATCTAGTTGAGGTGTAAAAGGCGGAATCATTGACCTCAAAGTACTGAAGTTTATATCTGCAAAGTACTGCATACGTTTAACGTGTTCAAAAGATCTCAATCGATTGATTGGATCAGCAATCAATCTGGTTATTAAATCCCAAGTTCTGTCAGAAAATGCTGCCCTCCCATCTGATTGTCTCGGCCTTCTTAAAGTTTGTTTCCAGCGTCTTAAGTTGTCGTACGTCTCGTTGGTCGATGATCCGCTAAACGGTGTATAACCAACCAGACTTTCGAACAGCATGCAACCTAACGACCAATAGTCCACGGTAAAGTCGTACTTCTTTCCTTCTAAAACTTCTAGTGCCATGTAATCCGGAGATCCAACCATTGAATTGGCATAGTTAACTTCCTTTTCCCTCAGTTGGTTATACATTTTCCTTCTGTCTTCTATAGATTTTTCTGTAAAAGCTGGAAATTCTAGATCCTTGATTTTTTCTAACCTTATTTTCATACTTTCGATTCTTTCATTAGAAATCGTTCCAGCAGCTAAACCAAAATCTGTTAATTTTATATGCCCCTTGGCGTCAATTAAAAAGTTCTCTGGTTTTAAATCCCTATGTGTATAACCTAGATCATGCAACGCGTTCACAGCACAAAACATTTCGCTAATATAAAATCTGGCATGACCGCTCTTCAAACACCTAGTATTTATTAATAATGTACGAAAATCACCCCCTGGTACAAACTCCATGGCGAGATATAAACTTTGTAAGTCTTGGAATGCATATAGGAGTTTTACTAACCATTCAGATCTTGTAGTGGTCAAAATGTCTCTTTCAGTTAAAACGTGTTTTGTCTCGTTGAGTTTGAACAATAATTTTTTATTCAAAATCTTTAAGGCACACACTTCTTTTGTATCTTTCTTTCTAGCTAAATAAACTTGCCCATAACCACCTTGACCGACTTGTGTGATCATTTCAAAATCCCTATTTTTTGGTTTCAATCTTCTTTTTCTAAGAACTTGATGCTCCCTTTGTAAGTATGAGGACCATTCCTCATTTAGCTTTGTCTGATCCGAATTTTGAAGTTGGTTTTGCTGTTGCAAATAATCCAGCACTTGTTTGGTACGCTGTCTTCTACTAATTACATAGTCAAACATATCACAATAATATTCTAGAAAGTACATTTTGCAAACACTAACAACTCTTTGCGTTTTATTTGAGGCGGCTCTTTCGTAGAATTTTGGAGGAAGTTTTTTTGGAGAGTTTGTGACATCCATATCAGGCTGAGATGTTTCATCGATCTCCATGTTAGAGTTATCTTCATATGAATAAATGGATGATTTCACTGGAGAAGGCGAATCATTAATACCAGTGGGCCTCATCCTCCTCTTCGTATAGTTTTGGTTAGAATTAAATAGTCCAGAGGTTCTAGGCGTTTCGTGTCCATCAAAACTCAAATTACTCATGTTTCCTGCCAAGAGGTCGACATTCTTTTCTGATTTTGATAGCATTTGAAGTTTATTGATTGGCAAAATATTCTCTGCAACGTTAACGGTTCTGCCTGAATTTTTCAAGGAGTTTAGTTTTTATCTAGCAATTATTTAATTGAATGAATTCCCTCCCTCTTTTATTTATTTTTCGATTAGACAACAACGGGAAAGGCTCCTACCTCGAAAGAACATTGAATGATTGGAATTTGGGAATGAAACATTACATTGTTTACCTTTTGAATAATTACATTTCCTGAAAAGGACATATATGAGATCTAACTTGAGGTGTTCGGATTTTTAGGTAACTGAAAAACAAACACACAGTCCATTAGTATATATATAATATATTGATTGTGCATCGTGATGTATTTGAAATGGCTCTTAAGATGGTGAGAAAGCCAGTCGATTTCTCCTTATGGTTTAGTACGCTGTTTCTTGTGCTCTTGTCCGACCCCTAGGAATATATTGGAAGGTTCTGCATCACCTAACGACATAAGGTATTCATCAGCTTGCTGGTTAGCTTCGGAAATTCTATGCTTCATTACCTTTGTTAACTTAGCTTGATTACCGGCAGATCTTCTAGAATCTGAAGCTGCTCCGACGGCTTTCTGTAAGGATGAATGAGACATACCTAGACCAATCTCCTCGCCATATGAATCAAGAATAGTTTGTTCTTGCTTACCAAATTCCATTCTATTTTGTAGTTGTCTAGCATGAGATAGCTTGAATTTTTCTTTATACTTTCTAAATTTCCTACCAGCTCTTTTCTTTTTAGGTTGATCCTCCGGAATAGGTAAAGCTTTCGTGTCAACGATGTTCGGAGCCTCTGACAGTTTTTTAGCTTTTTCCAATAGTTCAGCTTTCCATTTTTGAGCTAGAACTGTATTTTTATCATCATATCGCTGACCTGCATCAACCCTGGCAGCAAGTGTTACTTTAGCGCAAAGCATCCGTAACATTTGTTTATGAATAGCAACTGGAAAACTTTGAATAAGATCAGTAGTGAATAAATATCCTTCTTGTCGTACTCCACTCTCTAGGGTGTGTAATTCATGCGAAAGGTGTTTATTCTTCCCGATAGATGCAATATTGCAACTTGGAATCCGGCTAAATTCTAAAACACCTCCAGCATATGCTAATAGTTGAGCCGTTACTTCTGAGCCTACTAAAAAACACATATTAGGGGCAATTAGTGATATTTTTGAGGCTATATACTGTTCTAAATCTGCCTGTATTTGCCATAAATTCTCTAATATAGTATTTGTTTCTAAAATTTGCGTCCTGGTTTGGAAGTTCAGCGGTTCTTTGCTCTTGAAGGATGTCCTCATCGACATTGTTAAAACGAGAACCTGCTCTTTGGACAAATGTGCAATATTTTCTAATTGTGGAAATAGCTTATCAATTTCACTCTTTTGCCAATCTTCACCTTCCAGTAAGATTATTACTTTTGAGTATTGCAATGGTGACGGTATCAGTGTTGATAGTTCTGGAAAACGTTCCTTGTATAATAAAATTAAAAAATTGTGCAACAATTTAATGCTTTTTTTGATAAGAGGAATGATTTCGTTTAAAGATGGCAGTAACTTAATGAAATCGAGTTTCTCTTCTTGTATAATTCTCTTCATATCGGCAATTTTTGGTAAAATATACGATATCTCTGAGAGAGACAACCCGTCAGTACTTTGGTATGTCAATTTCTTAAATAAGTTTATGATTTTAGGTAAAATTTCGAATGGATTATATTGTTCCGGTTGATCACTGACTATAGTAACCTTTTGGGCTCGTATATTCTGTTTTTCCTCATTGATCTCATCGGCAAGGTCACAATCGAGGTCATCAAAATAGTCCTCTTCAGAGCTCATAATGTATATCTTCTATTCTTTGTACCAAAAAGGTTGTGAACTGGTGTCGTCGGCGTGCTTGAACTGTTAATATTTGGCATCTTTCATGAACATTGTCAAGGAAGTATTATTTCCAGATTTTTTTGTAAGTATCAAAAAGCTAACTAATGCTATATCACCGAGAAGAACAGTACCAAGAAAAAAACAAAAAAAAGCAAAAGGAAAAACAACAAAAAGTGTTTCCCCTCTAAAATGCTGGTTCAAGATTGTTTTGTTTCTTTAGTAATGTACAAATAATTTTAAATACTATAAATTTATTGTTAATCTTAATCTATTTCAAACTTTGTCACCATATCGTTCCCGAATGCGGCAATCTCGTGGAATATGGCTTCTTTATTTAAAACAACATTATCTTCATCTACAGGTTTAATGTTGCAATCTAAGTTCACTTTAAATTTGTGGGTTTCTTTGAACAGCGGTCTTATCAACCCCGTGATAACGTTTCTATCACCTTTTTCCCCACCATTTACACCTATATACTTACGACTCGATAAAATCAAACTGTTTTTATACTTCAAATTCAAATACTTCACCAATTGATATGTTGGATCCATTTTTTCACTTAATTCATTCAAATCCTCCGGAAATGCAGATGGAGCTTGATCATTAGTGATATTTTTGAACTCTGAAGCCGAAAGAATACCACAAGAGGGTTTTAAACCTACCGGTGTCCTCAAGTCAATGACAAAATCGTAGTCTTTTAATCCAGGTGTGAATAATAAATTGATGGTTTGCTGATTTAACCCGTGTGTCTGTAATAGATTCACGGCTACTTTAGCTAGTGCTGTTAGCCTTGTGGCAATGGCAAGTGGGATACCAGATGAATATAAAATACCACTTGGATCGTTTTTAGAGGCAACAAAGAACTGTAGATGAGTACCGTTTGGATCGCTGTTTCTCAAATTAGTGAAGTTCATTTGAATGCCCTTATACTGTGATAAGGTTAGCCTTTCGGAAAGTTTCTTTATCGTGTTGGAATCCAAATCTGAGCCAGCACCAATACTAGTCTCAAGCATATCCTTTATATCATCTTCTGGTTTAACTAGGTCTAAAATCAATGGATCATCTTTCCAGTTCCACTGACTTATGAACTTTAGCACTTTTAAGAAACCATTTTCAACAGAACCAGGAATGAAATACGGTGCTGGATCAACAAAAGGTTTGATGGCAAGTAACTCGGCCAGCTCATCAGATATATGACCCAGCAACAGATGAGTGTCTAACCATCTTTTGAATAATCTTACTACAGGAGAGTAGAATTGATACGAGTGGGATATATTCTCCAAATTACGTGTATGTCTTACGGAAGCCAGGTATTTTGCTGTAAACTTTAGGAAAGTCTTCTCTAATTCTGGCTTTAGCTCATTCCTAGCATTCGCTATAGCTCTCAAATAAAGGATTTCATCTCTTTCAGTTAAAACCCTGAATTTGAATCCATAGCCTTCTGGTGTCAAGATGTTCAAAGTTACAATTTCTAAATTATACGGAATGGATTCATCTCTGCTGAAAAACGACTTATACGTTGGGCAATTGCTGCTTAAGTTTTCTTGAATCTTTAGTAGGAAAGCTGTCTTAGCCTTTTCCAAAGAAGTGATTTCATCGGGCCATTTAGGTGAGGTTTCAAATTCCAAAATGACGTCTTGAAGGAAATCAGGATCTGAGTATGCGAATGGAACTGGTTGGCATAAGGAAGTGTATCTAAATGCGGAGCCAACTGGTAAGATTGATTTTACAGAGAGCGGTAATTTCATTTGGAAAACTATTTTGTAAAGATCGTCAAAGGATTTCTTCAAGTTGAAAAAGCTGCTTAAGTTCAAAACAGATGTTTTGGCACTGGAAGGTAAGTTTGGTAGCGGTAAGAAATTATGAAGCTGTTTGGTGGTTTTGTTCGATACTTGTGCCTTTTTTGAAATATGCTTCTGCAATGCAAATTCAATAATTGAGGAAACAATGGGTTCTGATGAAGATGTGGACCAAACGCAACAATGAGTAATAGAACCATCCTTGAATCTTCTTAAAGAGGATTTGATTCCCCAGAAATTCTTAAAGACAGCGGCTTCAGTAGACAAAGTTTCGGAGTGAGCAGGGCCTTTAGTGACCAATTTCTCACATTCAGCAGGATTAACTAATAACTTCAATCTTACGAAATCAAAGTTAAAATGGTTTCCTCCTGTGTTTGAATACACTTTCCTTTTGGTGATGGGAAAATTAGATTTTTGGCCAACCATCTCGATTTGGATAAATCTGATTCTGTCCCCCAATGCGTATTTTGCAATGTTTGTTATCTTGTGTGCAAGAAAGTTCTCCAAAGTAATAAACTTGACTCTTTCCATTGCACCAAATGTCGCAGCCAAAGAAGTTTCCAAATTATTGTACTTTCCTAGAGGTAACTGTACATCATAACACAAATCATATTTCAAGTTATCAAAACGGCTGGTATTGGTTAGGAAGATATTTGAGAATTGGTCTTGAACAACATTGTTTAACATTCTTAATGTTTCGCCAGCGTATTCTTTCAAAACTTGATAAGAGGAAACAGTCATTTTAGTAAGAATATTAACCTTGGTAGATTTATCAAATAAGGTTGGAGTTTGAAAACCTTCCTTAATATACTTAGAAGCTGGTGTACTAGAAGAATTCTCTGGGTTAGAATGAAATTGTAAATGACCGTCGTGACATAAGTCCATTGTAGCCAAGTATTTTATTACACCCTTAAACAATTGGTAAGATGAAAATCCGTGAAGAAGAATTTTGTTGCTATTGACACCACCACCATTCAATAATGTTGCCATTAGGATAGTAAACTCGAAAGTTCCGAATCCTCCTAATGAACCAGAATGAGACATATTAGATGAAAACCCACGTTGCTGTAACCATAATCTACCTAATATAGTAGCTTCGATGAAAGATTCTGTATGTTTCTTCGTCTTGTATAAATATTTCAGATAGTTTTCATGAGTTGTTGAAGATAATACTGAAAAATTGTAAAGAGGAGTAGCTGGTAAAGATAATTCTTTGCTTTCTTGTGCTATTCTAATACAGTTTCTATTAGGTAACAGTTTTTTCGGCTCAAAAGCTTTGTACGGGAAACCAATAACCAAATTGATAGAAAATCTTGTCTTGTAAAAATTATACTCAGATGGAGAATCGTTTGTTGGTTTGGAACAAAAGATTCTTAAAATTGGCAAAAGTGGGTCATTGTCAAAATAACAATACTCGAGCTGCAAAAATGAATCTAAGTTATCCTTCTTCAACGATATTGACAGATGATGAGTTAAGTATGCTAAATAAACGCTTCTCTTGTGTAAACATCTGAAATTCAAAAAATCTTTCTTTTCAAACAACTCTTTTGGCATAGTTAGCAAAGTATCAATTGAAGAACCGTTGGGTTGATAAATTCCGGCTTTAAGAGCAAAGGAGCCAATTAAGGAGACGTCAGGTTTCATGTAATTGAATTTATAATTAGTACTTTGAGGTATAGGTTTGGGGTCAACAAACGGAACGGAAACCATCTTGTTTTTGAAGAAGCAGTCTACTTCGGCCAATGTCTTTTCCTCCCAATCAGGAATCTCTTGAAGAATATCATATAACTTGTGTAAAAATTTCTCCACTTTCAGGACATGCTTTTCCTTTAATTTCACTTGCTCCAGTAACTCATCAATTTGTAACTTGAAAATATTAGATTTAAATAACTCAGCGGTCTCCCTAGCTATGTGAATATCATGGGACTCAGTTGCAGTTGCCCTTCCAGCGTGATGTAAGGTAGTACTTTTTGTAGCTATTTCGTTGTTTTTTGGTGAAGCATCACCTTCGTCATCATTTTCTTGCTCACGCAGTACGTGCTCGTTGATGGTTTGATTACTGTGTTCCTTTTCTTTAAGTCCATTGTTGCTATTGCTGTCCTGGATAGCATGTTTCTTGTGCGCTTTAGCAATATCCTGGTCAGAAGTCTCAGATGCCTTTCTTTTAACACTTGTAGCCATGATATAGGAAGAATGACCTTTTTACTAGTTCTAGTAGAGACTATGGTATATTATTCCAAAGTAACTATACTTGGATTTTGAATAATTCACACGAACGTTGAAATTAACAAAGGAAACTTTGAAAATTTCTTGGAATTTGTTCTTGAAGCGAAAGCAACTATTTGGCTTTCAGGAAAAGTAAAATGAAAACGACTTATTTCAGATATAAGGACTCACAGACTAAATTCTATTAAAAAGGAATCGAGTGATACAAGAATGAAACCCCTTTCTCTTTGTATAAGGTTGTTGACTTAAGATGCTAACTAATTGTATATTCTAAAATGACCATTTAGTTAATTTTTCCAAACAACAATTGAAATTTTTCAACGGCACTGTGTGAGCCGTAGGCCGACATTACCAAAGAGTCGCTGCCACGGGACCTGCCTAAATCCTCTCCCTGCGCTGGGCTCACCTTCACGGATGGCGCGAAAATCCAATATTGATACTCCACTGGATGAAGAGAAATTTCTTCCCAGCAAAGCTGGCAAAAAAAAATCAAAATAAAATTTGCCACCTGTCAGAATTGAACTAACGACCTTTGCATTACAAGTGCAACGCTCTACCACTAAGCTAAGGAGGCAAATAATTAATACTGATTAGATAATTGAGTGTTTTCTATAGATACGGTTAAATAATAGGATCTTAAGATTTAGTTATGATTAGCAACCATTTTTGTTGGAATAAGTGATTACTACTATACACTTATTCGTATATGTTGGAATTGTTGGAATGAAAATCAACTATCGTCTATCAACTAGTAGTCATACTACTAGTACATTATCATATACGGTGTTATAAGATGACATAAGTTATGAGAAGCGGTCATCGAAATAAGTGGAAGCTGAAATGCAAGGATTGATAATGTAATAGGATAATGACTGACAAATATAAAATGACAATAAAAGCATATACAGAATTATGTAGAATTACGAGTTCCATTTATTGGATTCCTATATCCCCGAGGAGAACTTCTAGTATATCTACATACCTAATATTATTGCCTTTATCAACAATGGAATCCCAACAATCATCTCAAAATTCGCCAATATCTCAGGAATGAAAATCAACTATCGTCTGGCAACTAGTAGTCATGCTACTAGTACATTATCATATACGGTGTTAGAAGATGACATAAGTTATGAGAAGCGGTCATCGAAATAAGTGGAAGCTGAAATGCAAGGATTGATAATGTAATAGGATAATGACTGACAAATATAAAATGACAATAAAAGCATATACAGAATTATGTAGAATTACGAGTTCCATTTATTGGATTCCTATATCCTCGAGGAGAACTTCTAGTATATCTACATACCTAATATTATTGCCTTATAAAAAATGGAATCCCAACAATTACATCAAACTCCACTATTATCTCAGAAACATCAATAACGTATTATGTCTGACTACTTCATATTAGGTTCACAAATTGATTGGTTGTGAAGGATAGTAAGTCAGCATTCTAACAATTTTATTAGATAATGCTGGGATTACATTTTTAAACAATGTAATGTTATTATGCACACAGAAACTACTAAAAGTTTTCCTCGAAGATATACGAACTCATAAAAGGGAATCGATAATTCTATACAATAGTATAATTATTTATTCTCTTATCTTGTACGTTTTAACCCATTATCTTATCGTATTATCAACACTTGTCTTTTTGCTTCCTCTGAATGGGAACACAGCTTCTAATCATTCAGGACATCTTCCAACAAACTACAAGGTTATATTTTAGTAACACGATTACTGGTGGAGTACCAACAATTGTCTGGGTATCAACCAATTTCTCGAAAATATAAAATTAATAACGATTTCATTGAGAAATTTCATTACGCAAAATTAACAACCCCCTGTGATTACTATATTATTTATTATAATACACCGCTTATGTGTAACTTTCAGTCTGCCTTATATTCAAAACGACTGAAGAATGACAAAGCAAAAAAAAAAAGTTTTAGAAGAACCGCAACAATAAAACAATATTGGGTAAAAAACTATTCTTGAAAAGCATAACGTCTAAGACACTTTATTGTATACATGTGTATATCTAACAACTAATGAGTTTAAGTAAATCGTATAGCGACTTCATTACTTATCATTGCTTTCATAGTTGACCATCAATAACCATTACCAATTAAACTATGAATATTTTTGTTCTCATGCTCTAACCGGTTGATATCTTGTTCTAACCCTTTTATGGTTAATTCAAATTTATTGGCTTCACGTATTCTGTATTCTTTTCTTCTGAGTCTGTCCTTTTCTCTTTTGCTCAAAAACTGATTGCAGAACTTTTCTATTTCTTCCTCGTTTTGATCAACTTCTTTTCGTAACTTTTCGTTTCTCGCCTTGAGCTTGTCTAATTTAGATGCTAGTTGACTTAATTCTTGGCTAACCTTATTAAACTTACTTTCCGAGCTTTTCAGATCCTTGGATAAGCTTTCCTCCAACTTGCTAAACTCTAGTTGATTTTTCAAGTGCAAATCTTTCTTCCTTAAGTATTCCTCTTCCAAGTCAAGCTCTTTCTCAGTGAGTGTCTTCAGTCCCGTTTCAAGTTTATTTACTGCGGTCTCGCTTTGTTGCAAAGCAACTTTTAGATTTTCAACTTTTGAAGTGCTCTTTTCATCATGTGTAGCATTCTGTGAGATTCTATTTTTAAAAAAGTCAATTTCTTGTCTCAAAAGGCTTAACTTCTTGCTGATTTCCTTCTTTGTCTTTTTCAACTTGGCTCTTTCATCAGATAGATTTGTATTAGTAGTAAGCACAGAATGCTTCAGGGTTAGCAATGGAGACAGGAATTTTCTATGGTAGTATGAAGGGAAACTAAAATCAAGATTCTCAAATTTCCCAGCAATTGCGTTGTTATTTCCGCAAGTTCTGACAATTAAATCAGAAACCAAATAATCATCTCGGTGGTTGAGTCTGTTGATGAATTGGATATCGTAAGAGCAGGAAGGAACCAATCCGTTAACAACAACATATTCTTCGCCCACGTGTTCTAAAATTAAAGCGCACGAAACTTCTGACCAGATGACACCGTTTACTAAAACAATGAGTTCGCCATCATGCAAATTTTCAATATGGAAAGTAATGGAGTTGGTGCTGATATCAATAATACAAACTTTATAATCATTATCATTTCTATTGAAGATATTCTCGTTTGTGGAAACTAAATTTAACAAGTTATAGTCATCAGAAGTTGTTTTTGCGATCAATGCCATCGTGTTTGAAGGTTCAAAATTATTAAATACACTTTTCTTGAACTTGCCGGCGTGAGTAAAACTAATATTCGATGGAACCGAATGTGTTTTAATCGTATCCAAATCTTTATCATGTTTTTCCTGATTATTGTTGTATAATGTATCGGAATTCGTTGGTGTTAGTGGGTTTTCAGAACTCTCTTGTAAGTATTTTTTTTCAAAATTTGTCGTTTTTAAGGTAACCACCATAGACCAAAGAGGGGCAATCAAGTGTTGATTTTTCCTTCTAAATAAAAGACGAATGAAATTTTCTAAGTTTGATGTGACAGATATGTCCGAAGATAAAGTGCTGGAAGAAAGTATGTTCCCGAAATCAACGTTTAATTCAAACAGTTGATTAGTATACTCGTCATTAGAAGTGGAAAATGGATCAGAATCCTTGTTTGACGTTGTGCTCAATAGAT